>NW_010539903.1:0-42311 GCF_000687285.1 Phaethon lepturus
CCTGTTGGAGCAGGTCCATGGGAGGGCTACAGCAATGATCTGAGGGATGGAACAACTCTTCTGTGAAGGAAGACTGAGAGAGTTGGGGTTGTTCAGCCTGAAGAAGACTGAGAGAGTTGGGGTTGTTCAGCCTGGAGAAGAGAAGGCTCAAGGGAGACCTTATTGCAGCCTTCTAGTACTTAAAGGGGGCTTCTAAGAAAGATGAGGACAGACTTTTTAGCAGGGCCTGCAGCGATAGGACAAGGGGTGATGGTTTTAAACTAAAAGAGGGCAGATTTTGACTAGATCTAGGGAAAACATTTTTCACCATGAGGGTAGTGAAACACCAGCCCAACAGTTTTCACCATGAGGGTAGTGAAACACCAGCCCAGGTTGCCCAGGGCCTGTTGCAACTGGACAGAGGTGGTGGATGCCCCATCCTTGGAAACATTCAAAGTCAGGCTGGACAGGGCTTTGATCTAGTTGAAAGATGCCCCTGCTCATTGCAGGAGGGTTGGACTAGATGACTTAAAAGGTCCTTTCCAACTCAAAGATTCTATTATTTCCTCTTCCTTTGCTGTTCTATTAAAGTCTTTTTATCTCAAACCTCAATGTTTTTTTTTCCTATTCTCGCCCCCATCCCATCCTGGGTGGGGGAGGCAAGTGAGTGGCCGTGTGGTGCATAGTTGCCAGCTGGGGCTAAACCACGACAGATAGTTAATGTTTTTCATTCTAATGCCCATCAGAAAACAACCAGAAACTCTGGTAACTCAGCTTACAAACACCTCACTTTCTGCTCATCATCGTCAATAATTCATGGCGTTCTGTCTGCCCTTATTGCTGACTTACTTACACTGTCTATAATACATATGTGTAAAATATGCTCACATACGTTTAAGAACTTTGTTACTGCAGTCCTTTAAGAGCAATATTTTGTAATCAGAGCTGTGTAGGCTCTTAGGTAGGAATTCTCTGAAAATGGAGTGGGCAAAAAGAAAAATGAAATATGAAATTAAAATAACTAATAAAAGCTGAAGATACATATATTTCTTTAATGTATTCTTAATGTATATATACTTACATATGTATTCATATAAATGTGCATATGAGTTTTGATAGTATTTGAACAGACAAATGTAATACTGAGGGGAACACACTTCACTGAATTACCATGTGCTACAATTCTTCAAGTGTCTTTAGTGCTGCTGGTTAAATTATTCTCTGGAAACCTGTTCTTGGCTGAATTTAAAACTTTTTTTGTTCATGTTCATAAAGATTATGCAAAACCACCCTCTCTTTCTGGATGATTTATTCATTATTCACACAGGCAAAAAGATTGATTTCTCAAAACATTTCCAGTTATGTATTCTTTGCAAAGTATTTAAACTGACTGCTCGGAGAGTGTGATATGTCTCATAAATCAAATTATATTTTTATTTTCTTTAATTGGATGACTGCAACTTTTAAAAACTAGAGAATAAATGGCAAGTAGTGAAGGAAAACAACACAGCTAGAGTGAATTTTTGATGCACTCTTGTTTATGTTTAACTTTGTAATGCTTTAAGGTTTTATGAATATTTTCATGAATAAATAACTAGTCATAAATGACAAGTAATATGAACTAGCATATAACAGTAGAATGTCTCTTCAGTATAATATTAGTTCTTTCTGCATTTGACCAATCCAATCTACAAACAAAGACTGGAGCTTAAATATCCCAAACATTAGACAAAAACTATTAAAATTGTTGTGACTGTGGCATCTGAGGAAAGTTTAGCATGATAAAAAAGACTACTTTTTGTATTACAGATATTTCTACTGTAATATTTAACTTCTCAACACTTCACATTTGAATTTTATAGCACAAGAAGTCTTTTCCAAGGTATCTTTAACTGGTACATCTGACCATTTTAAAATCCCCATTAAAAAGTTGACACTGTTAACTTTGGCATGTTTGCTGTTTGTTATGTTTTGGGATTGTTTTTTTTTGTTGTTGTTGTAGGTTTGTTTTTTTTTTTCCTCTTTTGAATGTGAATTGCTGGACTACATCTGATGTTACCTCACAGCTGTTGTTGAGTTGCTGGATCAAAAAATAACACCACTTCCAAAAATGGAATAAAAATAACAAGGAAAAATATACTTTTGTACAATGTAGCTCAAAGATTTTGTTCTCCATGGACCAGTCCCTCACAACTTCAGAGATCACTTCTCTTTCCATTCAGCTGTAGCTGCTGGCACAGATGGAGAGGTCAGCCAGTCCTGGGAGACTCATGATCTTCTGAGGACAGAGCTCTCATTGTGGACAGGAATTGATGCCCACTGATGCAGCAGATAAGAATCACTTAAATTTTATCATGTCCTATAATTAAAAAAACCTTTTATTTCTTTTACTTATTTCCCTTTGTAGCTCCCTGTCACAGAAATCCAGCTGTGTCTCCTTCAGAAGGGAGATAAGAGGAGAAATGAAATGAGGTATGTTTCTCTGTTTAAATAGTTGTGGAGCAGCTAAATACTGAGATGATGACAGCTATATGAATGCCTACAAAGATAAATAGGTGATACTTTAATGTGCATGACAAAGAACAGATTTTTTCATTATATGTGATTTTTTTCTTTCTTTTTAACAGCAATACTACCACATTCCCTTCTGAGAGTTATAGATTGAAAGGGTGGTCTTCAAATCTTGAATACAGGTTAGCAGATCTTTATGACCTCAGAGTAAAATACTTGTGTAAGTTTTCCAAACTACAAGCTGTCTGCTTGTAAATGATCAGAATAATACTAAAAGGAGAATCAGGGACACAAAAATACACTAATCATTGAATTGCTGAGTGCTTTTCAGTTAATAGTAAATTGTTCTTCAAATATATTTATGGGAGACTGAAGATGAAAAAGAAAATTGCTCCACTGAAATTATAGCTGAGAAGTGATAGAAAGCATAAAAGAATAGCAGATTTGCTGAACTAGTGCTTTACTTACATTTTTTTTTCCAGAGGAAAATGAGGATGGAGTGCAAACAAAAACAGGAATCACATTTCTTGATATAGTCAAGAACAAAGGTATTAGATACAGCGTGGATAATAATAGACATAGTGTCAGATATAAGATAAATGACTTTGCAATTGGTAATTTATTGTTTTTCTTTTTATATATGCATTTTATTTGTGCATTATATTTGTACATATATTTGTCTTTTACTTCTCACTGTCCTTCAAAACCTTCGCTAATGTAAATTTGATGAATATTTACAACTGAAAGAGCAATTAAATTAAAAATGTTATAAGCAAACTACAAGGATTATATACATAAGAGATCCTAATGAAATTTTGCAAAACTAAGAACAGTGTTAGGAAAATTCCAGTTTTGTTATTTGATAAAGTTTGCATGTAAATTTTATTTGCCAGGATCACAGTAGAAGTGCATATGCATAAGGACAGTTCAGCATAATGCAATGTAACCCTGGATCCTTTGAAAGAATGATTTGTTGAATTTGAACTGCATCTCATTTTGTGTGCAATGCTATTCATAACTTATTCTTATGTTAGAGAGTAAAAACCTAGTTTTACTATAAACTTATAGAATAAACATGTAAAATTGAACAGGCAATAATATCTTCCTACTAATCAGATAAATTAGGAAAACAGAGATTAGCCCTTTTAAATGCATTTAGATACAAAAAATAATCACTGTATAATTTTTCAAATATCTTTTTTCACTGTCTTTTCTTGGGTTATTTTTTTATATTTCTCCTCTGCTAAAATGAAACATGAAAAATATACTTTTAGTTGGAAAATAGTATTCTAAAATTCAGTCCAAGCTTGCCAAAGAATAATTACTACAAGTACACAAGCAAAAGATGGTTTCAACTCCCAGCTCTTTAGATAAAAGTAAGTTATTTAGGCCCAAATCAGAGCAACTTGCACAGTATAATCAAACATATATCTGCTTGTATTATGCTTACCGATAAGACAGCCTTTGATTTGTTTTTGTTGTAGAATGACACCACTGATAGAACAGTATAGAACGTGTTGTGTAACAAGATAATGAGAAGTGTCAGATAGATATGGATAGGTTGAAAAAATATTTGCATGAGTTGAACTTCTCAGATAATTTTTTTTAATATGTATCTGAACCTGTAAGGTTCTGAAATTTTTCTTTAGTAATGCCAAGCATATGTCCAAGTGCTTTGCTAATACAGGTTTAAGACACTTTTTTTCTATCATTATAGTGCACCTGTTATAGCAACTTCTGTATTAAAGTAGGTCTTTTATTTTGCTTTTTATAAACAATTCCCACTCATAAAGTGTGAAAAGTAAGCTGAACCCTATAGCAAGTATTAACATTTCTACAAAACTTTTCCATAAAAAGAAAAAAAACCCCTCTCGTATACAGTTTCAGAGTCATGGTTATTTCCAAAGTACTGTGTCATCACCTACATTCTCATGCCAGGATAAAATCTGTCAAGATGCATATATTTATGTAGGGTTGCTTTAATGTCCCAAAGAATTTAACCAGACTGTCAATTTTGCAATACAAATTAAGAGGTGCAGTAAAGCAAAGAACTTTGTTTGTCTGGACGGTGCATGATGGTCTCTACAAACTATAAGATTCTGAATCTTACAACCATGCAAGATTCTGAAAATCTGTGTCTGGATAATAAAAGGGGCTGGAAAAGGGTGTGCTACACTCAAGGCGTGTTAGCAGATTCTGGTGTAGTTTTGTGACGTTGCTCCTATAAAAACCGGATGCCTTCTGTTGAGTGTTCAATTTAAAGGACTCTTTGGTTCTATAAAAAATATTGGTACTAAAAGTTTAAAACCATCAGAAGACATCATCATATAAAAATGGCAATGCTGAGTCATATAGGAGTCCATCTATACAAACATTCACAATGGCCAATTGCAGATATCTAAGGAGGGGTATAAAAGTGAATAGTACCATATCCCCATGTACTGTTTCGTGCTGCGATAGAGTTAATTTTATGCACAGCAGTCTGTACGGTGCTATGTTTTGGATTTGTGACCAAAACTGTGTTGGTAGCACACTGATAATGGGATGATAGCACACTGATTTGGTTATGGGATGGCCTATATGGCACCTGGCTTGCTAGCATCGGATGGGATTAACTTTTCTCAAAGAGGCAAGAGGGTCTTTGTTTGCAAACTAGTGGGGTTTGTTGACAGGGCTTTAAACTAGAATCAGCGGGGGAGGGGGATAATATGAGGCTTGCCTGTGACAAGCTGTGGGATGACACACCAAGGTTAGAGGGACGGGGTGCTAGCAAGGCCAGTCAGCTTGTTGCACCAGAGGAAGAGCTCAAACGAATTAAACAGCGTTCTTCTAAGAGGGTGACATGGCCGACAGCCCAGCTGAAGTGCCTCTACACCAATGCATGGAGCATGGGCAACAAACAGGAGGAGTTGGAAGCCACCGTTCTGCTAGAAAGCTATGACCTGGTTGCCATTACCGAAAATTGGTGGGATAAATAACATGACTGGAGTGTGGCTATCAATGGCTACAGGCTGTTCAGAAGGCAGAGGTGGGGAAGGAAGGGCAAAGGCGTTGCCCTCTATGTCAAGAAATGGCTAAAGCGTGAAGAGCTGTCTCTGAGGAACAGCCATGAGCAGGTCGAAAGCTTATGGGTAAAAATCAGAGACTGAGGCAACAAAGGGAATCTTGTGGTTGGTGTCTACTGCAGGCTGCCTGATCAAGGGGAGCCTATTGCTGACGCCTTCTTACTCCAGCTACAGGAGGCATCGCTCTTGCGGGCTCTCGTCCTGCTGGGGGACTTCAACCACCCCCACATCTGCTGGAAAATAACACAGCAAGCTGTAGCCAATCCAGGAAACTCCTGGAGTGCATTACTTCTTAAGCCAAGTAATACACGGCTCTGCCAGAGGGGATGCAATATTGGACCTGTTGGTCACCAATGCAAGTGAGCTAATTGGTGACATCAAGATTGGAGGCAGCCTGGGCTGCAGTGATCATGCACTGGTGGAGTTCGCAGTCCTGAGGGATATGGGGCAGGCAAAGTGTAAAGTCAGAACCTGGAATTTTAGGAAAGCAAACTTCCAGCTCTTTAGGGAGTTAGTCAATAGGACCCCTTGGAAAGTACCCTCAGGAACAAGGGAGCAGAACAGAGCTGGCAGATCTTTAAGGATGTTTTCCATATTGATCCCCAGGTGTAAGAAATTGGGAAAGGAAGGCAAGAGGCTGGCATGCCTGAGTCATGGCTGAGTTGAGACCTGGTGGGCAAACCAAGGGGCAAGAAGGAAATGCACAGGCAGTGGAAGGAGGAACAGGTATCCTGGGATGAGTACAGGGATGCTGCCCTGTTGTGTAGGGATGAGGTCAGGAGGACCAAGGTGCGGTTGGAGCTGAACTTGGCAAGGGAAACAAAGAGTAATAAGAAGGGCTCCTACAGGTATGTCAGCTGGAAAAGGAAGGTCAAAGAAAGCGTACCCCCCTTGATGAGCAAGACTGATAGACTGGTAACAACGTGTGAGGAGAAGGCTGAGGTACTCAATGACTTCTTTGCCTTAGTCTTCACTGGCAGTGTCTCTTCCCACACCTCTCGAGTGGGTGGCCTGCAAGACAGGGACTGTGGGAGCAAAGTCCCTCCCACTGTAGGAGAAGATCAGGCTCAAGACCACCTGAGGAACCCAAACATGCACAAGTCTATGGGACCTGAATGAGATGCATCCCAGAGTCCTGAGGGAATTGGCTGATGTTGCCAACCCACTCTCCATGGTATTTGAAAAGTCCTGGCAGTCAGGTGAAGTCCCCGCTGACTGGAAAAAGGGAAACATTGCACCCATTTTTAAAAAAGTTAACGAGAACCCTGGGAACTACCAACCTGTCGTCAGCCTCACCTTTGTGCCTGGGAAGATCATGGAGCAGATCCTCCTAGAAGCTATGCTAAGGCACATGGAGGGCAGGGAGGTGATTAAAGAAAGGCAGCATGGTTTCACCAAGGGCAAGTCCTATGTGACCAACCTTGTGGCCTTCTATGATGGAGTGATCACAACATTGGACAAGGGAAGAGCTGCGGATGTTGTTTATCTGAATTTCTGGAAGGCCTTTGACACAGTCCCCCACAACATCCTTGTCTCTCAATCGGAGAGGTATGGATTTGATGAGTGGACTCTTGGGTGAATGAGGAATTGATGGCATCCAGTGGGTAGTGGTCAACAGCTCCATCCAGATGGAGATCATTGATGAGTGGTGTCCCTCAGGGGCCTGTATTGGGACCAGTAGTGTTTAATGTCTTCATCAATGACATAGACAATGGGATTGAGTGCACTGCCAGCAAATCTGCAGGCGACACCAAGCTGAGTGGTGTGACTGACATGCCTGAGGGACGGGATGCCATCCAGAGGAACTGGGACAAGCTCAAGAAGTACACCCATGTGAACCTCCTGAGGTTCAAGAAGGTGCAAGGTCCTGCACCTGGGTTGGGGCAACTCCCACTATCAGTACAAGCTGGGGAGAGAAGGCATCCATAGCAGCCCTACCGACAAGGTCTTGGGGTACCGGTGAGTGAAAAGCTGGACATGAGTTGGCAATGTGCTCTTACAGCCCAGAAGGCCAACCATGTCCTGGGCTGCATCCAAAGCAGCGTGGCCAGCAGGTCAAGGGAGGTGATTCTGCCCCTCTACGCTCTGGTGAGATCCCAGCTATAGCACTACATCCAGCTCTGGAGCACTCAGCACAGGAAAGACATGGACCTGTTGGAGCAGGTCCAGAGGAGGGCCACAGCAATGATCAGAGGGATGGAACACCTCTCCTATGAGGACAGGCTGAGAGAGTTGGGGTTGTTCAGTCTGGAGAAGAGAAGGCGAGACCTTACTGCAGCCTTCCAGTACTTAAAGGGGGCTTATAAGGTAGATGGGGACAGACTTTCTGGTAGGGCCTGTTGCAACAGGACAGAGGTGGTAGGTGCCTCATCCCTGGATACATTCAAGGTCAGGCTGGACATGGCTCTGAGCCACGTGATCTAGTTGAAGATGTCTCTGCTCATTGTAGGGGGATTGGACTAGATGACTTAAAAGGTCCCTTCCAACCCAAAAGTTCTATGATTTGATGATGTTTCAGCTGTTGCTTAGCAGTGCTTACACAGCATCAAGGCATTTTGTGTTTATCACACTGACCTGCCAGTGAGTAGGCTGTGGTTGCAGAAGAAGTTGTGAGGGGACACAGCTGGGACAGTAGACCCCAAGTGACCAAAGGGATATTCCGTACCATATGACATCATACTCAGCAGATAAAGCTAGGAGAATAAGGAAGGGGGGCACATTTGGAGTGTTGAAGTTTGTCTTCTCAAGTTACTGTTAGGCATTATGGAGCCCTGCTTTCCTAGTGATGGTGGAACACCTGCCTGCCGATGGGAACTAGTGGATGAATTCCTTGTTTTTCTTTGCTTGTGTGTGCAGCTTTTCCTTTACCTATTAAACTGTCTTTATCTCAACCCATGAGTTCTCACTTTCACCTAAAAAGGGTAAAAGTGATAAGGAGGGAGTGAGCAGTTGGATGGGACTGAGCTGCCTGTGCGGTGAACACATGACACCCCAGAATATTTTTATCACCTCCATTGACATGGGGTTCAGACATACCTAAAGCAGACATGCTAAACTCTCTAGGGTTTTTTTTATTCGTTCAGTTTGTTCACAGAATCACAGAATCTCTAAGGTTGGAAACGACCTTCAAGATCACCAAGTCCAGCCATTAATCCAGTGTCACCATGTTCCCTAAACCATGTCCTAAAAGCACCACATCCACATGTTTTTTGAACACTTCCAGTGATGGCGATTCCACCATCATTAGATCTAGTCTATCACACCTTCAACACAGTAGATTAGTTCATGATGGAAATGTCTAGGTTTCCCCTCTGCTTCTTGATTTTGTGGCCTCCCACAGAGCATCACCTACTGTTGAGCTATGCCTTTCACAGATTCACAGAATGATTGAGATTGGAAAGGACCTCTTGATGCCATCTAGTCCACCTGTCCTGATTAAGCAGGATCAGGTAGAACAGGTTGCACAGCACCACATCTAGTTGAGTTTCGAATATGTCCAAGGTTGGAGACTCCACAACTTCTCTGAGCAACCTGTTTCAGTGGTTGACCACCCTCAAAATCTTCAGATGGAATTTCATGTGTTTTTATTTGTACTTGTTGTCTCAATGCCTCTTGTCTAAGTGGGCACTATGAAGGCTCTGTCTTCTTCATTCTCTCCCATCATGTATTTGCCTCTGGGCCTTCCAGCTGAACAGTCCCGGTTCTCTCAACCTCTCCTCACATGAAAGATACTCCAATACCTTCATCATCTTCATGGCCTTTTGCTGGAATTGTTCTAGTAAGCCCATATCTTTCTTGCACTGGGGAGCTCAGAACTGGACACAGCACTCCAGATGCAAGCATGCCGGTGCTAAGTAGAGAGTAAGGATCACCTCCCTTGACCTGCTGGCAACAGTCTTCCTAATGCAACCAGAAGGCTGTTGCCTTTTTTTTGCTACAAAGGTGTGCTGCTGGCTTGTGGATGCCATTCCAGTTTTCCTTACATCAACATTTATATCCCCACATAAATTTTCCCAGAGAAGCAGCCAAGCAGATTGTAGGCCTCTCATTAGCAAGTATAGCATGCAACATACAGGTGTGACCATGCCACAGGTCCCTATAGCTGGTGCTGTACCTAGGATCTACATTCAGAAGAGTGCAAATGATATTCTTCCTTATATGCCATCTGACTTCACCATCCTCTTGCCCTTTATTCAGATCTGGTTCTTGACTGTGTGCGCTGCTTTTGGCCCTTGATTTTTAACTAGTGCAAATGAAAATGGGGCCCATTGTAGTATTTGATTTTATAATATATTGGAAAATTCTATTTTATTGGAATATAAATGTTGATACAGGTCCAATGGTTTTTACCTTGTAAAACTGCAGTTACAAACACATGGAGCAAATGTATGGTGACTCAAATTATGCTAAGCTTCTGTAAATAAACACAGAAAAAACTGTTGTCATTAGGTGAATGTAGTTATGTTCCCACTAGTTTTTACACCAGTAAAATCAGAGTATCTTCATGGACTCATTCCAGCTTTATATGTAACTGAGGTCAGATGAAAGGCCTGAAGTTATCTTACAGTTTCATAACACAGAGACCAGCTGTGGTGTTTTCAAATAGCTGAGACAAATGTTATAGAATTTTATGTGAAGAAATAATTTCTTTCATGTTCAAAGACTTTATGAAAATATAATATACAATGAGACATGAATAGTCATACAAGTTTCAAAGAGAAAAAAAAGTATAAAAACTGAATAACAACGAAGGCCCCTGAAGATCAGGTATAATGAGCACTTAAAATTCTGGATAGATGTCCAGCTTATCTAAATTCTTAAAGTATAAGACCTTGCTGCACAAATGGTAAAACCATTTTCCATGACTTCTCATTTCATGTTTACAGAAGAGTCATACTAAAGTGAAATAATCACAGGGTTTTTTGTTGTGTTTTGTTTTGGGTTTTTTTGAGAACTTAGACTTAAGGGATGGCAAGGATGAATCTGAAATTTAAAATAATAATTAGACTTACGTTTGAATAGTAACATATACAAAGTAATAAAACAAACTTAAAATACCCTGTATGTCACTAAAGCTTACCAGCAGTCACCAGCTTGTAACATTTTTAACAGGTCTATGGATAAGCAAGGTATATGATCTCATCTTCTGATGAGAAATATGTTTTATTATAGGTAGGAAATTAAAGTTAAAGACCTGTGTCATTTTAGGTGTGACTGCATAGTGAAAAGTTTTGGTAAATACTGGCTTTCGGATTATGTGCTTTATTTGTCTGAGAAAGATTCTCAGTAAATGAAACATGACTCTCCTAGTCTTATATTCAAAGTGGTTGTAGTGCAAAGGAGGAAGGTATCTTTAAGAGAAAGGATCAAACTTTGTTATAAATTAAGCTCTGGATTTAGGTGCAGGGTTATGGACTTCTAGTGGCTCTTCTCCTGAGCTACTATGCCACTTTGAGAAAACACCTAATTTATTCATTTTCCATTCTGCTGCCAACATTTCAGTGGAGATAGATTTAACTGGGATAGTGAGGATTTTCACACCACTTTTCCCACAAATCCACTAATTCCCACTAATTCTTTCTGTGGTTGTTCAGTGTTCAGTGTCCAGTTTTCATATTTCCTCTAGCCTGTGCACCAGCTGTGAGGAGCCAGGGAAAACCTGCATCACTCTGTAGAGCTGATGAAAGTGTGTTTCTCCCATCAGCACTTGACTGTTAATGGCCAACATTTGTTTGATTCTACATCATGACCGGCCTCTGTCCCAAAATAAAATCTCTGGAATGAGAAGATTTTTTTAGTCCTTTACACATACTGTGCTACTTCTAACATGTATAAATATTAATTAAGGAGTCAACTGAATGCATCTAGCTTGGTCAGTGTTTCTGCATGTGTGAGGTTTTAAGATGAAATGGTAATCTTAGCATGTGGAGCCTTCATTCTTGGATACACCTCAACACAAATGAACAAGGCCCTGAGGAACCTGCTCTAGCTGACCCTGCTTTGAGCAGGGGTCTGAACTAGATGGGAGGTCTCTTCCAACCTCAATCATTCTCTGATACTGTGCAAGCTATGTAAATCTATGCCAAAAGACCTACATACATTTAATGTATATTATAGATATATTGTGAAATCTGGCATTATGAGCATTTTATTGCTTCACTATTGGAAAAAAAATAGTGTTTATAGGAAGTAATAGCACAAAAAAATCATTTTACTGATGAGATTAATGGTAGTTTCAAATGTTGCAAGACAAGCCCTTAGTCTGTTACTCTTTACCCAACAACACTGTAACCTTGAGGTAGAGCTTCCTTTGGCTCTTTTCCCTTCTGGGAACTTTATTGTACACAAATATACTCCAAGTATGGTTTCTCCTTTTTATTTTTCTTGGTATTTTTTCCCAACTGTTGAGAAAGTAAAGAAAAGAAGAAATTTCTTTTGCTCTTTGGTTAATACCTTCCCCTTTTGAATGCCTTTAGACCTTTGAGCTACTTTTAACCTACACCAGGTCTATTTACTGAGATTTTTTGGGGAGGGAGAAGTTAACGGATTAATCTTTAAATATCTGATGGGATGCTTAAAGGTAAAGATTCCAGCATGATCTCATGGTGCTCAGAAGGTTTTTTACCTCCTTTTTACCTGAATAGGTTATGATGGGAGAGGGTACTAGTGTCAGCTCCAGGAATAGTTCCATGGTGAGAGGGACATTGTGAAGAATCGTTATCTTCTCATCAAGAATAGTTATCTTGTCATCTTCAGAGGTATTCTCTGAAACCTTGGAGAAATAAGGGGTACCAAAAGAGACTGATTCTGTGGATCTGAGTTTCAGCAATGAAGGTTAAAAGGACTTGGAATACCTCTGCCTTATCCACCCTGCAGCATGTAAAAAAACCCCTGTTCTCATTTTAGGAAAACTAGTCAATCTGGGAAGTGACTACTGCTTGTGACAACTTCATGGAACAGTCTAAACTGGAAAACTAAATAACAGTTCCTTAAAGTGTCCATGCAGGACCAAATTTAGAAACTTGTTAGCAAAAATAATTTTATGTATTCTTTTGCATTAATAATTCCAATGACTCCAAATAATGAGGTCTATGTATAATTTTTATCTACTAATAAAATAAGTGATATTTTAGTAATTTAATGAAATGCATAATCTCAAAATTTGACTGAAACATATACATGACACCTGACAGACACCTTGTACGGAATTAATTTTTACTGCTCCAAATTTTTCAAATAGTATTGAAAAACTTTGCAAATATTTTTCTCCAATCAGAAGACTTTGCTAAGAGTGTGAATTTAGAAAATCACATTGAAATTCTCTAGAATTTAATCCCAAACCTCTTCCCACAGTTTTCAAGAGAAGAATTCCATCTAAATAAGTAGTTTAGTTTGTTTTGAAAAGGTATGAAATATGCTATCTACCCTTTGTAATTGTAAATTATTTTAAATTATACGTATAACAATTTATTTTTAATTATATTTTCTAGTAATATGTCTGTAATCTCACACGATTGATACATTGCTGTTTGATTCATTTTTTGTATTATCATCTTTAAAGACAGAAGTCAAACAATCCTAATGGAAATCAAAAAGTTTATTAATATTTATGAGCTTTTAAAGTTATTTAGAATCTACAAAAGATTTCAGAACACATAGTGAATACATTAAAATATTTTAATTCTGAACTTCATTGCCAAAAAAGGTGTTAATTTATTTTGATATAAGAGATGAGCTATCCTTGCATGATAATACACTAAAATAACTTTCATTACATGCTTTTTGATACATGACATACTATATAAATTGGAGTATATTTTTGTCTAAAATGATGAAACCAATTTATTTATTTTACATCAGGCCTTGATTTAATTGCTAGTAGTCTTTTATTTTTATAATAGTGTTTATTCTGAGTGAGCAAAGTCTAAGAATGTTCAGTTCTGTTTCTATTTTTTCAAGGAAAAACAAACTTGAAAAAGAAAGAGGAATGACAAAACAAGTTTAAAGCAAAGCTAATGCTCCATCTCCAAAAGCTCTGACTTTCTTTAATAACCAAATGTTATGGTATATCTGCAGAGAATAAATCACACAGCTGCTCAGTTCTGGACAGTAATCTTTCCTGACAGTACAGCATTAATATTGTCAGAGAAAGATAGGAGGAGTTTTATTTTTAACTTTCAAAAACAAATAGTGTGTTTCACTCTCAAAAATATATTCTCATCATGCAGAAACAGGGCAATGCTACGTTTCTAGTTCAGCTCAAAGAATTTTGTGCTATTTTCATAACAAATACATAATACCTACTAATATACAGTCCAGCTTGTATGTTGCGGGTAGTGGTGGTGCAAACGTGAAGAAAATGGATAAAAATGCAGAAAAATGTTCTCTATTCAATGAGAATGTAATATTCATCACATGAATTTTAAGAATGTCCAGTGTCCACATTCATTTCAAATCCAGTAGCATTTTATCTTCAATGGGATAATGAAGGTAAAAGTTAATGAATAAGTGCATGCAGGAAGATATCTCTGTGTACTTATTATGACAGTGTGCATGATGTTTCTTTTTATGACTTTTTTTTAAAAAAAGAATCAGCTGCTATTGAAAAAGGCAATGCAAATATCAAAATTAAATTCATTGCTACTGTGAGAATTTAAAAGGATTTTTTTCTGAAGATAGGATTAAAAACTCACTGTAATTACTGAATCTTAGCTGTTATTTTATTTTAATTGGGTTTTGGGCTGTGTTGAAAGCTGAACACTTTCTTCGGTTTCAATACTGCTAATGAGCAGAAATTTTCAATGTGTCACCCTGCACAGACAACAACTGAAGACGAACTGAGTAGTTATAACATCTTTCTCATCACTTCCATGATGACTGCAGTTACTGTCTGCAGCGAGTATGACACTAAATGGGGATCTTCTACCAGATAGATTGTGTAATATTTCAACATGTGAAATACCTGCTCTGTTTGAGGGGTAGATTTTTGGGGCCTGTGCAGGTAATCTCACCTCTGTTGCCTTTTCTGATACACGTGTATCTCTTTCAGACACTTTCCAAGGTCTCAGAGCTCTTCCAGAGCCAAACATTGTTGAGAAGGGCTCTCTCATGCTCAACAGCCTTGAAATTGATGAGTGATATTTCTTAAGCAGACTTTTACTCCTATGTATATTCTGGTAAGTGATAATACTGTTTATAGCTTGTATGCTATCTGAACATATACCACTTTACCTACTTTCTGGAGGAAACTCAAGTGGGGCTGATTTATTTAGCAACATATGGCAACAGACTTCCCAGTCATTGGGATTAGTGTCCCACCTTAAATAATGAGTGAGATTAGGAATCAAGTGAAGAAGGTAGAGGGGAAAGAAAAGGAATTAAACAAAAGTGGAAAAGGAAATGAAGAATATAGGCAACAAGGACTACAGTGCCATATGGCCACTTACCCTTCCTTAGAGGCATTTTCCCTGTATTTGGCTTGGGCAAGCTGATCAAGGAAACAATAACTGTTTCTCTGGGAAAACCTTATCTGTTCTATTGCAGTTCACTTCTGGTTATTGTTGTTGTAGTTACAAAGGCAAAGTTTCTGTAAAGGCACATTGGAGAAAATTGTGGAACCACTAAACGTTACCCACAGATGTTCAGTCTAAAGTTAAAGTAGTTAGAAGTTCACCCCTTCTGAGAAGCAATACCTACCTTCTGTGGTTTGCTCAGATACGTTGTACGAAGCCCTGAATGCTTTTCAAAAGATTTCAGCAAAATGTCACTAGTAATGCCTATATCCTCAACTAAACAGTGAATATGTGCCAAAAAGGACTGCACAGAAAAGCCTGCAGTCAAAGTATAAGACCAAAGATGACTATGGATAAAATGGACAGATATTATACAAGATTATATGGCCTATGATATTTTCCCATGCTTGGCACTTTCTGCCTTGTCAAAAAGATGTTAAAAAATTTGAAATTTTTCTTTCCAAAAAGCTTGTTGGCAAGACTATTAGTATCTTAATAGCTTCAAGTAATTTTTAATGTAATATGGTGCAATAAACACTGTCATATACAGGTATTCCACTGTTACAGACAGAGCAGGCTGCACAATCAAAATTGTAGTGCTCTCGCTTCAGTGTTTCTGGAACCCTAATTACCATTTCAGGTAGTGCTGGGCAACAGGTGAGCTTGTTATGACAACATTTTTGTCTGGTTCCACTATCTATGGAATCTAAGTAGAATTAAGGATCAGGTTAGACAGAAATGACGTCCTTGATACATGAGCCTTTCTTGCTGCACAGTATTAAATGTTTCATATCTCAGTAGAATTATCTCCACCTGAGAGGAAAAACCTTCTCTAAATCGTATGAGCATGCATGTAAAGGGGTATCTACCTTCTACATAAGGGGTAGAAAGGAAGAGCAGTTGACTGATGAAAAGAAGTATCAGCTGGGATAGGCAGTATATACAACCACTAATAGAGCCTTAAAACTACTATACATTGACTTATATTGCTCCTATTTGCAGAGGTGCTATGTCAGATCCTACCATCCTCAGGAAACTGAGGAATATGTTATAGGTGTCATAAGCAAGAAGATATTTTCTTGCTTTTGTTAATAAAAAAATATAAGAATTAAGAATGTAAGTTTCTACTCTAGAAACCATAAAGGCAGGTGGACGAAGACTTTGTCAGAGTTAGAAGCCTGCAGGTGCTATTCATGTTACTCTTATGGGACACTAAGGGCAAATTTACCATGATTAATCTTTACAGTAGGTGAAAGGAGATCAGGGAGAAGATCACACCTAAACAACACAGATGACTTTATCAGATTATGAGCTGGCCATGACAAGTTGTTTCAGTAATGGCCATTTTTAGCACTGAGAGGAATCTTATTAGTCTAAGGAATACACTAATAAAATATCCAATACTTACTACTTTTATCTACAATATCTTCATCCTCTTCATCCCTGTCTCAGCACATTTGTCTGTATACTTTTAAAACAATTTATTTAAGACAACAGTACACATCTCCTCAACCTTTTTTGTTCCTTCCTTAACAAAGCTTCTGATTAACAGTTAAGTCCAATACTTATCAAGGTGATAGATCTATTTCTTTATATTGGGCAGGGTTCTAGGAGATATCTGTCTTTTATGGAAAACTGAAAAATCAACGGGACAAATGCAAAGATGTCTATGCCTTGAAGACAAGATACCTTTATACTCTTACATTAGTATGCTGCAGTACAGAAATCAGATATGGTTAACAGTTAGATTCTGGAACAAAAAAAATGACAGTTTAGCTTGGGAAGGGCAATTGCCCTTTAACCAATCTTATTTCAAAGTCAGAGCAAATTACCCAGTGTAAGTAAGTAAACCCTTTAGATAGAAGAAGCATAAATACGCTATAAACATGTACACCTCACATAGCAAATCCAATCTAGTTTGCATTCCACTGTGGCATAGCAGTCCCTAGATGAAAGCTCCAGAAGCAGAATAGATTTGGCCACCAATGAATGAAGGCCATTTCATTGGAAAGGGATAGCTGGGAGGTAGTAATAGATTACTGGTTGAACATGAAATCTCTGTATGATGCTAGAGTGCACAGGAGCTTTAGTTAAGTAAACAGAAGAACACCAGGAAAAAATAAATAAGTTGCCTTTTTCAGTTACATCAATGAAACTGTTATTTCATCCAGTTCTGAAGTCTAAAGTTGGACAGATTTTGGATAAATTAGAAAGGGTTCAAAATCGGTAGAAGAAGGCATATGGGAAAAAAGTGGGGGAGGCAAGAGAGAGTGTGTGTTAAGATGCTCAGTTCAAGATCTAATATGTGGCTTTTTTATGGACAAAATATTTCTATACAAAAAATCCCTTTTGATACTAAATCATCAGGTGAATAAATAGAGTAGTCAAGGATCAAAATATTTGGGCAGGAATCTGAAAATGAATGTTAGAGGAATAAGACAGGAACAGACCACAGATACTGGCAAGGTTCTCCCTAAGTGATATCTCCTACGGCCTCTGCCAGGGACAGACTACTGGTCTAGAAGGACATCCATTGTAAGGCAGCGTGACATTTCTTGTGTTTACATGTTCTTTAATCTGAAAAAAGGCCTTCCACAAGGGATAACAGTAGAATAATAAAACAAGGCTGTACTAAAAAAAAAAGGCAGTTTCTAATAGTGATGATAATAAACACATGTTGACCTACATGGGAGATTACATAGAGATTACTTTTATAACAATTACAAGTCATTAATGAATCTATGAAACTGTAACTCGCAATCAGGTTTCAATGGTCTAAAAAAAATATCATTCTTTAAGACAACTATGACAGAAGTTAATTTATATCCTTTTAGGCTGTGACAAATGAAATGAAGTTGATCTTTCCTATTTCTGCTTTGCTCTGTTAATAAGTAGAACCACAGTCATTTTTTTCTTTGATTAGATGTGGATAACTTCGATGGAGCACATAAGGAACTAATATTAGATTAGGTAGGATAATAGAACATGCTTGTGTTGGAAAAAAATATGCTTTCTCCTACTTTGTTTAATCCTTAGTATTGGAGAAAAGAATATCCAATTTTTTTAAACAAGGTATTTTTTCTTTAAAATTATTTTAATTCAGCTCTATAATGGTCTTTGCCTTCATGCCATGTATCTTTACTGATGAGATGTCTTCAGTGACAGATGGTCTAGCTGTGAAGTGTTGCAGTAAATCTGGGAAAGTACTGCTTTGTTTTGTGTTTTGTTCTGACAGTACATTTCAACTTCGTAATGTGTTTTCATAAAATTGTGGGTTTAGTTCATATCTACCAATTACATCATTGAGCTAAATCACACAAGTCCCTGACAAACAAGGACTGTCCCCTTGTCTGACTCTGGGAGTTTTCACAGCTAATGTCATGAGCAGTTATGTAAAGCAGTTATCTTCAATTAGTTAAAGCCAAAGGGAAATAAAGTTCACTGTGAAGGAACTTCAGAGATCTACAGCTGTAGGAGTGAGATCCATTAATCTACACAATGTCTAAATACCATGCAAGCAAGGATTATAAAAGTTAATCTTGTTGACATAAATCTTTAATATTTGGAGCAGACTGCCAGAATGCCTTTGCCATTTGATTAGTGTTTGTTATAAGTAAAGAGACTTTGTTATGTGGAGTACATAAACTGGGCAATAATGTCAAGGAGCAATGCCTTACACATTGAATAAATTACCGAGCTATTGAATATATGGTCTATTAAAACACTAAATGAGTTTGTAGAATTCTGCTAAGGTCAATGAAAAAAGTCAATATATATAGAAACACTAATTAGTGGAACTGATGAAGGTGTCAATGAAATCAGTGGGTATGTAATATATTACTGGTGCAAAGCACTATTGTATGTGTGTCTTGTATTATTTTAAGAGACCTCACTCTATATGACCCATGTTATAGCAAATTCCCATTATTAACAGATTGACAGAAATAAATTCATCAAAGTGTGTGTTTTGTAGTGAAAAGTACTGTCAGTCTTAATCATACAAATTGATGCACATGCAACATGGACAAAACATAGTGATACGCCACTATGATGGTGACCTGGTTCCCAATGATATGTTAAAAACCTGAAATTGTACATGCACAGACAGCCACCCCCTTCACCTTCACATCTGGAGTGCTGTGTCCAGTTCTAGGCTCTACAGTACAGGAAATATATGAACTTAATGAATTGCGTCCAGCACAGAGCCACAAAGATAACGGAGTGGAGCATCTGTCGTATGAGGCTGAGCAAGCTGGGACTTGTTCTGCCTGAAGAAAAGAAGAGTCAAGGGGAATCTCATCAATATGTGTAAGTACCTGATGGTAGGGAATGAAGAAGAAAACAGACCCTTAGTGGTGCCTACTGGCAGAACAAGAGGCAACGGGCGCAAAGGAAAACACATGAAAATCCATCTGAACACAGGAAAACTTTTTGTGTGTGTGTGTGAGGAGATCAAACGCTGGCACAGGTTGCACAGAAAGCTTGTGGAATCTCCATCCTTGGAGCTATTCAAAACCTGACTTGACGTGGTCGAATGGTGACCATTTGATTCAAAGTTGTTTGTTTTTCAAACTGGATGAGTTCCTATTCCCACTTGAAAAGAATTCTTATTTGAATGACAGCTATAGTTTTATAGATCAAGAGTTCATAAAGTTTTGCATGTGTGCTGAAATATTTTCTTGTAGTCTATTTTCTTACTTAATATTATAAATGACCAACAGGCATTCAATTGGATCAATATGTTAGTTTTTAATAATTTTAATCAAATACTGTTTCTTAGAATTTTTGTATGCTTTGTATTATTCAGTGTCTGCTGTTAATTCACTTTACAATTTAGTGAGACAAAATAATTTTTTAAAAGTATAATTAAGCTTTTCCACAGTAAACATTTCAGTTTAGTTAATTAGTGAAGAGCTGATCTGCATACACTCCTCAACATGACTGAAAATCAAAAGCTGACATGGGCCCACAGGCTTATTCACTTCAAATCTGGATTTCTGAAGCAGTGAGCATTATCAATTATATATCAAGTGAATGTAGGCTTTGGCTGCCCAGCATCACAAATAATCAGTCTCAGAATTAGAATGTACTTTTTAAATCATAAAACAAGGGCTATAGAACTTATTATATGGACCAGTGGATCTTTGAATATGTTTTTTTCTTTGAAAATCAAACCCCACCTTTATTTTTAATCCATTATACCACAAACTATTTGTTTTTAAGACATTGTTAAAGACACTCTGTAATGGAGACTGAAACAATATCAGTTTTGAGTTACCTCGTCTTGGTCCGGTTTTAGCTTGGTTGCGACTTGCTATCCTGTGCAAAGGGACAGGGCCATTGCTCTGCATCTACAGGAGCATGTTGTGTCACCAAGGGACAGAAAGTAGCTGTGGGACAGCAGAAGGGATCCCACTCAAACGATGATACTTTCAGGCATTGTCTCTTCTTGATATCCTATAAGGAGCCGTGGGCTGCAGTGATCAGTGGTCTAGTAGAAAATTAGAAAATTATTCTGGCAGCAGAATTGTCCCAAGCAAAGCTGACTGGAAAACTTACAGGAAAATGTAAGTTTTGTCCTAGAAATGTCAGATGTCTGTGAGCCTTTGGAGACTGACACACTTCAGCCAAGAGGCAGATGAGCTTCTGACGATCGCCTTGACTCCCTGTCTGAGTGCATGAAGATGAGGCACTTCAAAACCACCTTGGCCCTGCAGTAAAAACAGGGCATCTAGTGATGGCACACCAGGGTTTATGGCTCCAAGGTAGGTTTGCCAGTGTGACTGCAAAACTGGGGGCTCAGATGGTACAGCTGTGCCCCAGCTCCCAATCTTCCTGCTCTGATGCCAGGGTTCCAGAGAGGCACCAGCTGGGCTAGACCAGGTGGCAGACCTACAACACGGACACCAGCTGTACTGTATTTGTAAACAACATAAGCCTAGACTAGTAAATAAAATGGGCCTTGCCTGGTTCCCTGCTCATGAGGGTTTATAGAATACAGCTAAATGCTTTTTTCCCCAAAAAATGATACGGACTCATCATGAACAACAGCTTACCACGACTTGAATCTGTGCCTTGGCCCTGTGCAGGTTACTAACACAGACGTAGCTACTGAGAAGCCCAGGAAAACCCCTGCTCACGACGTTTCCCACCGTGGCACGAGCCAGGGCTCTCTGCGATGGGAGCTCAGGGCCCATCACTCTCAAACAGGCTGCAGAGAGAGGGTATTCTGGAGACATAGCACCTGGGTAGAAACAACGGAAAGACATACCCAGCAAATTGCTAATAGTCTTTTAGGTCGTAGCAAAAGGGTGAGACTTTCAGCAGATGGTTACTACTTATAAACATGACTAAGAAACTTGACATATTTTACATAGTAACATCATGGAATTCTTCAGATTAAGAAGAATTGGAATTGTCTTCAGGGTATATGAGAAAATTCATAAAAATAATGCATAAAGTGTGTCTCTCTGTGTATTAGATGAATATAGAATAAGAACAACATTCATTTATTGATGAAATGCCACTCTAAAAAGTACATTTACACTTTTCTTACATAGCAATCATTGTGGTCCTTCAAAGGAGTTGTCTTAAATATATCTGTACATCTTAAGTTAATCAAGGGGTTTTCAAATGCTTTTGTTTTAAGCATGGTGTTAAAGGATTACAGGAATACACTGTTTTTTAAGAATCCTTGCATTTTCTTTTGAACGATTATTAAATGCTCTTACAAAATGAAGCCACTACGTTTCAAGCAATTCTATTTAAAGCAGCTGTGATTATCGATCTTATTTTCAACAGTGTTAGAATTAATTTAGACTAAATAAACCAAAATTTGTGTTTTTTTGTGAATTGTTAAGGAATTAGACCTGCTTTTTATGTATGTATTTATGTTGAACATGTAATTACTAGAACAAAACACAGACTAGATAATTGGAATGTCTCTACCTTTCTATTGACCATTTACTGTTTATTCTTAGTAATATTTAAAACAGAATGCACAGGATATATTCTGCTTCTCAGTTAATGAATGCGTATTTTTTTAAAAGGAGACAGAAAAGTGAAAAAACTAAGTGATAAATCAATGACAAATGGCTTCCTTTGAACTTAAAGAAGACTAATTTGTTAAAAATGCATTAATTGATTACTAGGGTTGTGGCAGTGTTATGGTCACCTCGTTATATACAATTTTGGAAATAAATTAGTTTGTTTATTCATAAACATTCTTAGATGATTTTTAATATTTTTTGCCAGTCCTAATTCCAGTTTGGAAATTACATCTGGTTTCATTCCTGGATGGATTGTTTCTTGATCTTCGAAAAATTTCTGAACCTTGACTAAGAGTGAACAAAAACCTCTATGCAACAACATGCAACAATAATTTATGAGACATTCATACTTACTGAGTATTATTTTACTTCAGTAAATGTATATGATAGAGACACACACAAATTTGTAAAATGTCATTATTCCTTTATAGGGCATCCATAATGGCTTAAATGGGAGAATAATGCAAAGTTAAAACTGTCATGAGCCACAAACCTGAGAAGTAGCAAAAGGAAGATTTTCAAGTTCTGTATGAATTTTTAAAAATAACACAACTTATTAAATTAGTCAGTAAATGTACTTTTTTATTATCTAAGACCATCAATATTCATTTTTCATTGATCTTTAGTCAACTCTCTGTGCAATGGAGGATAGACAATCCAAAATTCAAACTCATTTTAGAACAAATAGTTGTTGTCAACATGACAGTCTAGGAATGCCTTGTATGATTTTTGTAACACAACAACAGAATAGTTATCCATTTATGGAGCAGAAATGTTCACACATGACTAAATGCATACTACATATGACTAATAGCAAATAACCAAAGTCCACAAGCCATGTCTGAAAAATATTAATCTAAACTTTTCAGTGAACACCCATGAATAATGGATAAAATTGAAGAAAATCAATACTGGTTTAAGTGGTTTGCATATGATTTGCTAAGCAAAGGAAAGGAGGTAAGTTGATAGCAAATAGAGCAATCACCTCTGAACAACTCAACCAGTCAAGATGTTATCCTTTCTCTCAGGAACTACAGATGGAAAACTGTCAAGCTTGTCTCATAGTCTCTTGGCTTTCTTGATTGCTTTTTACAAGAATCCCTTGTCTGCTTAAGCAAGGTGTTTCTTTGAGGAAATGAACTCAGTCCACTGAGTAGAGAACATGGTTAAAATGTGAGTTTACAGTTCATTCCATGAAGTTCAATCATTTTATTTCTGTTACATCTCTCCTTGAATACCTTGACCCTAAATCTGGTATGAAGTGCTCCTCTCATGATGCTCCTAGATAATTTTTATCTGTCTGCCCCATAGGTTTAAATACTTTGTATTTTAGACTGTCCCTATCTTCCTACTGTTACAATCACAGCTTATCATGTAAACCTGGCTTTAATGTCATTATAAACAGGGTTACATTTGAAAGTGTTCTCCATTTGCACATTTTGCAAATGTATGTGGAATTTGCATAGGAAATTGGGAAATCTAAATGTAAATAAATTATCTGGCAATTTTATCTATTGTATTCTTCTGAAATTAGTGAATTTTGAAATTTAGAATTATGAAATTCAGATAGTAAAACTTTCAGTAAATTTTAGCTTTTCTAGAAGACCAGAAGTTTTATTTAATTGTTTCTATTTGGTAATAACAGATAGCCTACACCTTATTACTAAGCTATTTCTTATTTTAAAATTTTTTGGTCTGAGGTGGCTACGTCTCTAGACATATATGGAAAAACTGCTAACTCTTTAGGTGTAGAGATGTAAACAAGTGATTGCATATGGTACTGTTAGAGAACACTAGGATTATGTAATAGTACTCTATGCTGGTGGATTGTTTGGTTTTTTTTAAGATACAGATACTTAGGTAAGTATAAACAAGAATAACTCCAGGCCAGTTATGGATTATTCACTATTCATTTTAGCAAAAGCAAGAGAGTCCATTCACTAATGTTTGTTATCACACTCTTCCTAAAAACCCCAAATTTTTCTCTTCTGGAAATCTTTCTTATGTATCGCTCATCACTGAAAAAGAAATTAACATCTGTGAGTCACAGTTACAAATTGTTCTTGGTAGATTTTGAGGATGAGGAAGAGAAGATATTTAACTTTATCAGATGTATTATTGCACAGACTTGGATAGAATTATTTGAGTGATAAAACCTGCTGATAGTTTACTGAATTGCAGTCTTTTTTAAAGTTAATAAGTAAAAACTCATACTGAAATGGTATGCTCTACCAGTAAATTGACTGTAATTGAACTGATTGCACTAATTATTCTGCCCCTTGTACTATGAAGCACCATTCACAATTCAAATTTCAAATATTTTTTAGATATTGAAATATATGTTACTCACAAGATAGCATGGAGTAAGTTGCATGCTTGCTTGGCAAAGAAATAAGATGATAAACTCTTAACTTGCCTAACATAAACAATTTGGTGTGCATAAACAGCATAACATCCCTTATCCTTTCTTCCTCCTGACTTAGTCTTGCATCATCAGAGACTTAAGAAATGGCTATTGGTGTTGTAAAAGAGGATCTTGGCCATGCAACTCATTTTCAGTGATACTGAGATGTTTAATGTATTCTGTAGGGGTGATTCTCTAAGTTTTCACTAAAAAGAAGCATAAATACTGTGTGACAATTTTAAAGATTAACTCTTCCATCACTGAGATGATAAAGTGTTGACAACATTGTATTCACATAATAATTTCATACTACCTGAAATATATTAACTTCAGATGTGTTTGAAAAAATGTATGCAACTTCCATTTGAAAAACTGAGTGTGTGCAATTTGAAGGTGGTATGGAGCTCATTAGAGAATTTAGCTTGGGTCTAGCAGACTAAGTGGAGACATATTATTCAGAACAGGTAAATACAATCTTTTTACATTCAGGTCCTACGTATGTAAATCATTATTATAATTGTGATTCTGAATGCTCTGTGGATATGTTTCCTATTTCTTCAGACATAACTTATACAGTCTCCTTCTGCTTTTTACTTTTCTCCTCATAGGATAAACTTTCTTCAAAATGCAATATGTAACAACTTATACTTTGATGCCAAAGACAATTCACTGCTATAACAGCATATACCTTTCACCATCAGTTGAACATGCAGAAACCTCCTTACATAATTTAATAAGCCCCTCTGCCTCTGGGTCCCATGGGAGTTTTCCTCAGCCAGTTGCTGATTAAAGCTATTCTGATCAATGAGAAAAAAACAACTAACTATAATAATGTAATAATTTTAGGTTTTAGGGAAACTGTTTGGACTATTTTTTTCTCATTGTTAATGATCTTTCATAGAACAGATGGAATTCTCCAGTCTGAGCAGAAGCTGCAAGAGTCTCTGAGGTGTATGATGTGTCATTTGGTTTACACCCAGCAGAGTAATCCAGAATAAATCTAAAAAAGAAGGACGCCAAGGGTCTTTGCATTGCTGAGCTATTCCCTACATAACATGTGTTGTGCTACTAATTTGCTGACTTGGAAACACTGGCAAAGAATAGTATTGGGAGATTTAAATTTTAAGCATTACAATATTAAAGAGATGGCATGCTGAGACACAAAACTTTAAAAAAAAAAAAGTAGAAAATCTCCCTCTAAATTGCAGCTTTAATACACTCTAAGGACTAATATCCACTCACTCCAAAGGCCAGCAGCCTGATTAAATTTGCTGGTCCAGACCTTTGTAAATAGCTGAAATTGCTTTATATTAAAATAATAAAATCATAAAACCTCATTTTGGCAAATTCAGATACTTCTGAAAATTATGACCTCTAAACCTTTGTAAGTCATAATCCACTACTAAATATAGACCCATATTCTCAGTGTTTATGTGAGGGAGATAAAGGTCTCTCTGGGGAGAACTTTCTGCAGCCTTCCAGTATTTAAAAAGGGATATAAGAAAAATAGGGACAGACTTTATAACAGGGCCTGTTGCAATAAAACAAAGGGTAACGGTTTTAAACTAAAAGAGGGCAGATTTCTACTAGATCTAAGGAAGAAATTTTTCACTATGAGGGTGGTAAAAGACTGAGAACAGGTTCCCAGAGAGGTGGTAGATGCCCCATCCCTGGAAACATTCCAGGTCAGGTTGGACGGGGCTCTGAGCAACCTGCTCTAGTTGCAGATGTCCCTGCTCATTGCAAGAGGGTTGGACTAGGTGACCTTTAAAAGTCCCTTCTAACCCAAAGATTCTATGATGCTATGATCTCTCTTCTTAGATACCTAGATGCGTAGATGTCATTCATATTATAACTGCTACGAAGTGATTCCTTTTTCAAGACATAAGCACCTAACTTCCCTGGGCAGCTGCTTTTAATTGTCCATTCCCACAAACACAAAAAATTTCTTGTGGGGCACTGACAAAACCTTCTTGGAAATCTAGCATTCAGATCATTAAGAGAGATCCTCAAAATAGGTGTTTCTACTCCATCTGGACAGACCCTGTAGACAAGTTTACCTCACACAAAAAAGTGCATTTGATAATGGGATCTTTCATGTAATATTGGAGAAGCTGAAAGTCAAATCTTTTTTATATAAACCTGACTTAGGGCTCCCATATTCTGACAAACTAGTCTCCTGGCCACGATGATATTGGCTATTAGTGCATCTTAATACTTCCCTTTCAGCCATTCCCCAAACTCATCAACAAGTAGAGATGTATTGAATCAAATAGAAAGCCCAAGACTCTTAGTAACTGTTCCAGTGTTTGTCCACTCACACGGTAAAAAAAATATTTTCTTGTGTTCAGGTGGAAAATTTTGCTTTTTCCCAAATATGTCTTCATTTATGCCTGTTGCTTCTTGTCCTGCCAGTGGGAACCACTGGGAAGAGTCTGGTTTCCTCTTCATTCCCTCCCATCAGGTATTTGTACATAGCGATACGATCCCCCTGCTTCTTGTGACAGGGCTGAACAGTCCCAGCTCCCTCATATGAGAGATGCTCCAGTCCCTTCATCAGCTTTGTGGTCTTGTGCTGGACTTGATCTAGTAAGTGCATATACTTCTTGTGCTGGGGACACAGCACTCCAGATACAACCTTACGAGTGCTGAATAGAGAGGAATCTCTTGATTCCTTGACGTGCTGGCAACACTGTTGTCTTTTTTTTGCCACAGGGGTGAATTGCTGCCTTATGGCCAGTTGTCCACTAGGATCCCAAGGTCTTCTGCAGAGCTGCTTTACAAATGGTCAACCCCCAGCTTGTATAGGTCTACGGGCTTATTCCTCCTCAGATGCAGGACTTTTCATTTGCCCTTGTTGAACTTCATGAGGTTCCTCTCTTCCTGGTTCTCCAGCCTGTCCAGGTCCCTTTGAAAGGCAGCACAACCATCTGGTGCTCCTCCTAGTTTTGTATCATCTGCAAACTTGCTGAGGATGTATTCTGTCCCATAGCACAGGTCATTGATGAAGATATTAAGCAGTACTGGATCCAGTATCAGACGCTTGGGTACACTACTAGTGACTTGCCTCCAATTGCACTTTGTACCACTGATCACAACCCTCTGAACCAGGTTGTTTAGACAGTTTTCAATCCACCTTACTGTCTGCTTATGTAACCAATACTTCCTCAGCTTGTATATGATGATTTTGAAGGGAAAGGGTGCCAAACGACTGGAGACAGTGTCAAAGACTTTACCAAACTCAAGGTAAGCAACATGCACTTCTCTCCCCTTGGACAAACATGATTTCCCCTTCATAAATCCACACTTTTGCGATGCTCAATAAAGGAATGACTTAAGATTTATAAGAATTTAAAAAGTATGTCTTTTCACAAGGAAATTACTTAAGCATCTCTGATACTGAATTTTGGCAATGGTTTCCATCACTATTGAAATGGAGAGTATAGAGCTCCACATAGCATCTTCTGTTGTCCCTCATCAGAAGCAGAATCCTGCATCACATGAACATTTAGTCTGGCCTTTCTTGTGTTCCTAGAAATTTTAAAACCACTGAATGTTTTCCTTATAGTGTTCAGTCATACTTATTTACACAGTCCAAGTTAATTTAGTTAGAAATTATTGAAAAGAATGCTTTTATACTATGAACAAAAGTTTAGACATTTCACTGAACCTGAATCAGTGCATCTTGTTCTTGGATAAAGTACTTTTTCTTACCAATCAACCATTCAGAATTTCCTAATAATGCATTAAAATATATTCAAGGCTGAAAACCTGCTTTGTTTTCGTATATACAACTGGTAACAGCTGATATCCTTTAGCCAGAGTAATCAAGGTTTATAATGGAAATGCTAATGAGCCCTGAACTATAGGATAAAAACTGAAGAGTCAGCTATTATAGAAAGAAGAGTTAAAATACCATACCTGAGTAAGCTTTATGTTTGTTGAATACCTCTCTGATAAGAGCCTTAAGTCATAATCACTTGCAGAAGAAAGGATTTTGAAAATACTTGCTGTATGCAAAAAAATTTTTTAAAGAAGTTTCATTCGTGTGGGATTGTTCTGAAGTAATATCATGAACTTTAGAGGGAGCTGTAAATCTGGCTCCAAGGCTAGAGATTAAAAATTTCAGTTAAGTTATCTAGAGTAACCCTTTGTGTTACAGTACTGACCTGGCTAAGAATATGTGAATCCTGTTAGTTTAAAGTCTTAGAAGGAAGAGATAGCTTGGAAAATCTAGGCATACCTGTTCCTGCCATGCAAGTTTTGAAATGCAAGACCTATCAGTGGGAATCTGTGTAGATTCCCATAGGAAGGAAGAGATTAAAAAATAGCAGACTTTGATAATGCTGTTTAACTATTAAATCATCTGAAAGAACGATGTGCTCACTGGGCTCTCCTTCCTGCTCAGATTCTTCCCATGGGTATTTGGAGCCTCTGCAGGATCAGCTGGTGCAGAAAACAATTATTTATACCCATTCTCCACTTCTGTGTATTCAGATATACTCTGTGTGTGATATCTCTAAATTTATGTCATAAGGGAATCGTTAAGTTCTGATCACTTAGCTAGGACTAGGGAACCTTCTCCAGAAAGTTCTTCCCTAGGTTAAATGTAATGATTACAATAATTATTAAAAACAGTAATTTCAAGTAATGTTGAAGGAAACCTAAAGCTATCATGAGTTAACAAGTTTTCACATGATACTCTGTGAATCCAGGAGCTCAACTTCTCTGCAGACAAAGTGATTATCAACTGTTTCTTCAATACAATGTACCTAACCAAGGAAGTTTCTCTTTTCAACCAACTAAAGAATAAAATTGATGTTATTTAAAATATGATGACAAATAATAATTTGCATATATTTCTTACATTTTTATGGACCATGAAAATGTTGGAAAGGGAAGAATCTATTCTCAAAGGTGAGGTAAGAAGACAAACGTGGTAAACCGATTTACACGAAGCATTGTCTGGTTTTACGCTAAGATCAGGAGCTTTCAGAAAAAAACATTATGGTTTTACAAATCAAAGGAAGGAGGAGGAAAAGGAGGGACACAGGAAGAACTGTGAAGCATTTTTCACTACTGTGCAGTTTATTTCTGAAATAATACAAATTGTAACATAGACTATCAAAGGAAATATGCTCTCTTAAAAAATGCTAGTTAACTTGAAATATATAGCAGCCTGAGGTGTGGAAAGAAAAGTAATAGGAGTTACTAAATTCTGCCTCATAAAATAAATGCCTCAAAAAATAGAACTATTCGTACAAAATACTAGAAGTGAACAGTTTAAAACATTTGTAGTTTGAGATAACCTTTGATCTTTTCAATAAAAGTTGCTCTTCTTTCAAAAACTACTGTCATATATGGCTATACATGGTGTTTTAAAAATAACAAGTCTACTTTTTTTCCCCCTAACATTCAAAGAAAGAAAACAGCTCTTTTATTAAAATCCAGAACTGTTTCCTACAGTAAGAATATTTACAAGTTCGATAGGTGGTGTATCTGCATCTTCTACAGGAGGAGTTAGTAAAAATACTTGTCATGTTTGCATCAGTAAAATAGCAGTCTACAAACATTTTTCCTGTTTTCTTATGTAGTCAATAAAAAATGGACAAATAGTGAGTAGACAGGTAAGCCTGGAAAAGTGTTATTTCAGTAATTGTCTTCTGATGAAGCAAATGAATAATGAGGCATACCTCTGAGGGGAGCCAAGCCAAATAAACTCTTCTGGGCAACGCATTGGTGTTGTTGGATAGGTGCCTGGAGGTGAGGAGGAGACAGCAGCAGCTGGATGTGCTGTGCAGGAGCAGGAAGGAACGGTGCGGGAGGTCTACAGGGTGACAGTCCAGCGAGATACAGTAGGAAAACAAGGTTTCAGTTGAGATAGAGCAGGAATACAAGAAATCTCTCTAAACTGCTAGCCTGCTGCCTGGCCTCATGTGCTCCAAGTCTCTGGAGACTCATCTTCTCTGTCTAACTTACCTCCAGGATAAATTCTGTAAATTCCCCAAGGCAGGTTCTGTAGCTTGTTTTGTGCTCTGAGCACAATAGTTCCCTGATCACAGAAGCAGTTGTGATTTTACCCTGTTTTTCAGTGGTTTAGGGTGAATAACCTGGTTTACCTACGGTCTCTGTATCATCTATGCAAAATAGAAATATTTTCTTACTATTCAGGTAATAAAAAGGTAAAGTAATCTAATAATCCAACACAATGAGAAATTACCTCAGTACACACAGATATATAGACAGTAAAGACAACTTCTTTTCAGTAAATACCAACGTGCCCCTACTCTAGACTAGTGACAACTTAAATAAATCTGGCCTTCTTTCGGGTATTTTGTAATGTCTTCTTTCAGTTTTTAAGTAAAACAAATAGTTTTCAGATCAAGTTCAGAATGTAGAAGAACAGTGAACTTTGGAAAACGTGGTGTTCTCATTTGTCAGATGTAGTGGCATTGTATCTTGATAGGTTTTTCTTTGTGGTATAGCGCAGAGCTGTGACAAAGAAAAAAGAGGGTCGTATGAGAAACATTAATTTTAGTAGACATACGCTTACCTGCTCCAGTCACTTAAAATTAAAAAAGTTTAAAGTAATAACATATTGGTCAGTGAATAATAACGCTTTATATCTCTCAATAAAAGGCCTTGAAAGGCTTTGAAATTCATGACAGTTCAAAGCTGTTTTTTTGATAATCTTTTTGCTGATAGATAAATGGTTCTCAGGGTTCTCAAACCCATGAATTTTAGGGTCTCAGCTGAGAAATGCTGCAGCAATTGCTTGCTTAGATTTCTTCTTAAAGGTAAATAAAGATGAGGAGAATTCTAATCTCATATCATTCTCCTGCTTTGTTCATAAGCTATTCTCTGTCTTACAGTCTTTGTTCATAAGCTAATCCCAGACCAAATAGATGGCTCACACCTCATTTTTTTAAAAAAATACATATATTTAGAGTTTGCAATTTTAAAAATAACATGTTCAAATTAGAAAACTTGAGAAGTTTCACCAGAACTTATTTCAGAAATAATCTTCATTATACCCTTTTTGGGAAAAATATGTAATGCCTTCAAAGGAAAGAAAAGTAATTAGAAATGTAACAAAATATATATGTGTACATGTGAATAAAATTATTATAAAATTATTATGTAAAAATTATATCTTACACCTTTGTTGGGAAAAAAGAAAACTTTCTCAAAATCATCCAGAGGGAAGGGAGAACGGACAAAATGCTTTGCAATCAATAGAAACTATAACACAAATGTGAAACACATAACTCATAATCTATTAAACTATTGACAAATATGTACTTTCCCAAACCACATATTAAGCTCTGGAAAATAATGTAGAGGTTCTCTGAGAAGTTCATGTAAGGGCTGCATGTTATGTTCTTTTCAGCTTCCTTTGAACTCTATAGAATACAGCGATTCTTTTACAGCTGTGGGTGCCTGCTGTCCATCCTGTAGCTGGCCCTGCTGTGAGATATCTAGACATTTATAATGGAAGTGAAAATGCATCTGCTTTTGGGAATACGGTAATCGTATTTACAGTGCTCTGTTTTCTCACAGAACCCAGACACATAGCCTAGCACCCTTAAATGTAAAAAAATAATAATATGATAAAACCATTAAGCTGTGCGTTTTGAGCATTACAAATATGTCAGAATCTACACATGGTGCACACAGTTTCACTTCTGAGCAGCTCCTCATATAATCTTGTCCCAGCTCATTTTTTCTATATAATTCTTCACTTAATCCTTCTGTAACAACCTCTTATTTGTCTTTCCAAACTAAACAGTATTTTTTTTATATTTTTCAGTATTGCCCCTCTCTCTGGCTCTTACCATAGCAAATAATTTGTCTCTTAACAATTACCAGTTAAGAATCACTAAGCAGAAAGAGGAATTATTAACAATCATCTTGGACCAGCAAGCCCTGCTGTAAATACACACAGAAAATGGTCTTTGTGATGAGAAAGCAACAAATACAAGTTTTCACGTCACTGCTGCAATTGCCTTTCTCCAAGGGGAAAGATACAGTGTCCACGCCTCATTGAACATGGATTCAATGTATTTGTAGTACAAGGAACAAGAACTTCGTTATTCCTACTGCTATAAACTGATGAGACGAAAAAACTGAGTTTTTGAAATGATGCTTTCTAAAATGAACGCTTAGGTCATCATGAAATAAGAATCTGTTACTATTTCTGCCAATCAGTGTCAGCAGACCGTTAAATATAATTGCCTTCTTATTTTTTGTGTTGACATTTTTTATTTCCCACCTGATAAAACAGGTTCCTTTCCTCTAGAGATTGATGGTCCTTCTGGAGTTTACATCAGTGTAACATTAAGGCAAATGATAAATGTTTCTGGTTTTCTTCATAAGAAATGCGCTACATTTTTGATAGCAGAATTAGATGATTCCCTTGAAAAGATTCCATCACAAAAGAACTTTGAAACTCTCTATATAAGAAATATTTTTTCCCTTGAAAACTGTATCACGTCCACATTTCAGTTTCTTTTAACTGAAAACCATCTTTTTCTTACTGTCCGGTGATGGGTCTGATTTTACAATAGAATTGTTCAAAGCTGCCTGTATAACACTTATTGAAAGTGATTGATAGGATACATCTATTTAACAAGACCCTGGATAAAAGCCTAATGATTACTTTGCTCACTACAGCCTCATTTCCTGTCCTCTAAACTGGTAAATCACATGCAGCAAAAGATGTAGAAAAAAAAAAGACCTTTACAGTTTTATATTTTTTTTCCAAATCATCTGTCTGTATTAATGGACCAACATTTAGCGATCTATTTATAATGGAAATACTTCATGTCCTTGAAAACTATTTCGCACATATGATAAGGCAGCATGGAAGAAGAACTGTTCTGGGATTCACGTTGCTGGTCCAGTGCCTATTGCTATGTGACTTTGTACAGGCTCCTCATCTCTCACCCTCTGTTTCTCTGTGTTGTTCAGATCATAATCTCTGCCTGACAAGAGCTGTTTCTTGCTCTGTGTGCATGTGTGTGAATTGAATGCCCAATACAATGGAGCACTGAGGTGCTTTTGCATATCTACTTTACTGCAATACAATAATTAATTATAATTAGGCAGAACTTGATGATCTGAGATATTTTTACAGCTCTTCCCTTGTAGGAAACGATTTGGTAATAAAAAAAAAAAATTTGTTAAAAGAAAATGATAATTTACCATGACAGGGATATTTTTTTGAGAGTTTTTGAAGTATAAAAGTCAGTAACACTGGTTCTAGTGAAAAACATTAACTACATTTTTTAATATATGAGACTTGCTTACAGATGTTGAGATTTTAATATATAATTCACTTTCAATGCCTTTAGTTAACCTCTGTTAAAGACTTAAAGGAAAGGAAGTTTCAGTCATTTCTCTGGAGTCATATAGATAATAATTCACCTTTTTTAAATTGCATTTTTCATCTGATCTCTGATTTCAGGGATCTGAGGCTATAAATATTGTTCGTGCTGCAGTTTCTTCATGCATGTTGGTGACAATGAAACAAAACTTCATTTGTCTGGATTTGGGGCATAGCACGGTTTCATTCTGCCCAGCAAGTCTAAGAAACTCTGACTTTTTAACACAAAACTGATAGTACATAAGCTAGACATCACTATCCTACATGACAAAATGGGACCAGTGTTTACACATCAGCTGTCTGTTCCAAGTGATTCAGGAAGGGACACTCATCCTGTTTTCTATCATTTCCAGGGTAGCTGTTTGCAGTGTTTGAATGCCATTGCAGTAATCACAAACATTTTCACCTATAGATGCCCAACCAAATTTCTGATAGATAGCTACTCCTGTTCAGGACTGTGTAGCAAACTCCAGCAAAGTGGTGATAAAGCCTTTCCTTATGTGTGAGGCTTCAACTGACTATGGAAAGACCCTCATGTAGTTTTTCTGCTGTTTTTCTGTGTTCAGCATCACCCAGTAGTGATGAACCTGGTGAAGGGAGATAAGCAGAGGTAATCAGTGACAAGTGAGGACACCATGTGCCTGGGAGCAGAAGCAACTGTGGGAGAGGCGATGCTACCGGGAGGAGTGCAGAGGCAGGGTCTGGGGGCTTTTAGAGGAAAGGGTTACTTTGGTTGATACTCCAGTGGGATGCTCCCCTCAGCTTACTCGCTGCATGGGGCCACTCTTGTCAGGCATAGATATGGTCTCAAGTTCATGCAATAGAAAGATCGTGACAGGCATCTGGGTCAAATTTTTATTCTGTCAGTTATCACAACTCTACTGATGTCAGTAGAGCGATGCCAGTGTGTGCCTTACCTTTTTTCTGAACTTCTCATGTTTCAAAATTTTTCATCCTGAACAATACTGATTTCCTTCCCTCCCACATATGCTATTAGTGATCAAATGCTAAGGAGATCCACCCCTTAAATCTTCGCTGTGTTACCCTTCCACCTCTATCATGTCATAGAAGGCCAGTCCAAGGAACAGGAGCACAATGCGTAACTGAGTAAGTGCAGTATTTAATACTCCTCTTCTACATTAGAAGGTCAAAGAAAGTGTACTCCCCTTGATGAACAAGACTGGCAGGCAGGTAACAACAGATGAGCAGGCTGAAGTACTCAATGACTTCTTTCCCTCAGTCTTCACTCGCAATGTCTCTTCCCACACCCCTCCAGGGGATGGCCTGCAAGAAGGGGACAGGAGGAACAAAGTCTCTCCCACTGTAGGAGAAGATTAGGCTCAAGACCACCTGAGGAACCTGAACATGCACAAGTCTATGGGACGTGATGAGATGCATCCCCCGCAGCGCCCGGAGGAATCGGGGGGAGGTAGTTACAAAGCCACTCTCCATGATATTTGAAAAGTCCTGGCAGTCAGGTGAGGTCCTCGCTGACTGGAAAAAGGGAAATGTTGCATCCATCTATAAAAAAAAAATGATGAGGACCCTGGGAACTACCAACCTGTTGTCAGCCTCACTTCTGTGCCTGGGAAGATCATGGAGCAGATCCTCCTAGAAGCTATGCTAAGGCACATGGAGGGCAGGGAGGTGATTCAAGAAAGGCAGCGTGGCTTCACCAAGGGCAAGTCCTGTGTGACCAACCTCGTGGCCTTCTAGGATGGAGTGACCACATCAGTGGACAAGGGAAGAGCTACCGATGTTGTCTATTTGGAATTCTGGAAGGCCTTTGACACAGTAGCCCACAAAAGCCTTCTCTTTCAATTGGAGAAGTACGGATTTGATGTGTGGACTGTTGAGGGGATGAGGAATGGATTGGATGGTGGCATCCCTCTGCTAGTGGTCAACGGCTCCATGTCCAGATGAAGACCTGTGACGAGCAGTGTCCCTCAGGGTCCATATTGTGACCAATATTCTTTATTATCTTCATCAATCACATAGACAATAGGATCAAGTGCACTCTCAGCAACTTTGCAGATGACACCAAGCTGAGTGTTGTGATTGACATGCCTGAGGGACAGGATGCCTTGACAGGGGGACCTGGACAAGCTCGAGGAATGGGTCTGAGTGAACCTCATGAGGTTCAACAAGGCCAAGTGCAGGGTCCTGCACATGTGTTGGGGCAACCCCCGCTACCAGTACTGGCTGTGGGATGAAGGGATTGAGAACAGCCCTGCCAAGAAGGACTTGGGGGTACTGGCAGATGAAAAGCCGGACATGAGCTGGCAGTGTGCACTTGCAGACCAGAAGGCCAACCACATCCTGGGCTACATCCAAAGCAGCGTGGCCACCAGGTCAAGGGAGATGATTCTGCCCCTCTACTCTGCTCTGGTGAGACCCCACCTGGATTCCTGCATCCAGCTCTGGAACCCTGGCACAAGAAAGACATGGACCTGTTGGAGCGGGTCCAGAGGTGGCCACAACAATGATCAGAGGGATGGAACACCTCTGCTGTGAGGACAGGCTGAGAGAGTTGAGGTTGTTCAGCCTGGAGAAGAGAAGACTCCAGGGAGACCTTATTGCAGCCTTCCAGTACTTAAAGGAGGCTTTTAAGAAAGATGGGGACAGGCTTTTTGCAGGGCCTGATGCTATAGGACAAGGGGTAACAGTTTTAAACTAGAAGGGGATAGATAGATACTAGGAAAGAGAGTATTTCAATATGCTTGCTAACACTTGAAAGGCTGCCCAAGCCTAACTGGACTGATTTACTTGCCATAACAACAGATATGGTGTAGGTAAACTTAAGTTCTGATATTGAACGAAAATTTAAACATAGACACAGAAAGGAATTAAACTCCCAGCTCTCTCAGAGTGAAAGATTGTTCGCAGCAACCATATGTAAGTTGTTTATAAGCCTTAAAATGTTTACTATTTCACATTTTGTGTTGACAAACTAGTCTGTCAGACACAATCAGTGAGGTGACAAAAACTAATCTTCTTTTTTTCCATGGGATACCCTCCCTCAAGCCAGAGTAGCTGAGAGAAGAGTTTACTAATGAGAACTGGGTAGCATTTTCCTTGACAGTTATTTTACTCTTCCTTTCCACAAAGCCACTTATGATACCCCCCACCCCCTGATTTTCTTTTCTTATTCATACTTTTAACAACTGACTTGCTTTTTGAACTGAATCAATTAGCATATAAAGGATAACATTTTCATTCAAGGGAATTTTTGAAATTAGTGATGCTGTGCCCTCTGGAAACAAGCCTGCTTTTACAGTTTTTGCACCTCAGAGCTCCAGCACAGTGCACATTGCTTTGCTGATGCCTCACATGTATCAAGGTGAGCTGTTTGCTCTTCACTGTCTTGGACAAATGTAACAGTTTGGGTTCAAAGGATATTTCTTTTGTCCTATTAATTTTAATGAGAACTTCATTAAAAAAGAGATCCAGTGTGTTCTTTAGGGTCACCTAATGTTTTATTGTAGCAGTATGTGATTTTCTACTGCCATCTGAGACAACAGCCAACAGAGAAGCCAGAAATAAATAACACTTACTCACTTTTTAGCTCTTTTTATTCTGGTTCCTGCTTCACCTTTCTGAATTTCATAATGCTTTAATTTGAAATCTAGGGAAATTTTTTTTAGGTCAAATATTAAATCACACAAAATTTACAAAAACATTTAGACACTTTTAAAATGTACTATTGTTCATTCAGGAGATCCTGAATAGTTTGCAGTGTCACAAAAAATCATTAAAAAAACCCCTGGATTTTTGCATTTCTATCCATTAAATATCACTTAGCCTGACAAGAACTGGTATAGCTGGGTTTTAAGGTAGCCACTGATACATTTTATGTTGATAAGCCTGATATTAGGAATTCCTAAAATTATCAAAACTTGAATATGAAGTTGAATTGGAAAAAATACCCTCAGTGAAGGGCTTTCTTATGATCTCAACATTTATAGTCCTTGTAGAAGTTTCAAAGTAAGCCAGAAACTATGATTTTGGGAAGAGATACACACAGAAATCAAATATTGTGCCCATTAGAGTTTAAAGGGAATTAGTAACTCCTAGACACAACAGGAGGGTACACCTTGAGAAGCCCATAGGAAGAACAAAAGTTCTACTTGCTAAACCAGCAGTTTGTAATGCACCAGCAAAGAATGGAGAATGAGAGATAGTAATAGTGCCCTGTGTTGCTGAACCTGCATTAATCTGTGATAAAGGGACCAGGAAGACAGTCTTGAAGACAGCAAGAATTCTACCCTGGAGAAAGTGAGGAGAAGGTGCAAGATGAGGAAACACTCCACAAACTTTAACTGCCCTAGAGTCAAGGAAGTTCAAGTGCTATGGGGTCAGAGTGCTGTTGAACAGACAGCACCCCTCATTATTCCGTGTTTGAGGAAACTTGGAACAGCTAGAGAAAAATCCAAAGGCTAAGGATAACAAAAAAAATAACATTTTTTGTTTATTTTTTCCTTTTTCTAATTTTTAAAATTGTATAATCTTATAAAACTTTCAGAAACTTAACCTCTTCCTTCTCAATCAAAACGTATTTTAATTTTTAGCTTAACCAGCTTTTAAAATTAATCTGACAAATCTAAGATTTTCTTCAATGTGAAGAAAACAAATCTAATAAAGTCAACTGTGAAGACCTTTTTTAAGTTTTCAAGTGAAAATTCAGGGCATGTCTGTGGGCTGGTTGTACAACTCTCCATATTCATATGAATGAAACGGACCCTCAGAGAATGCACTAGGAAATATTAAAAATTATTTAGTTATTTCATTGTTTAGTCATTTTAAAATTTAAAATTTACAACGTAATTGTCTTCTGCATTTTGTAAGTGTGGAATTTTAGATTTAATTATATTCAAATTAGGTTTTCATTATAATAAAATGATATTGTATGTGATATGGAAGCCGACACTGTTCAGATTTAATAGGTCCCCAAAAAAATGAACTTTATGAAAACAGATCATTAACATGAAAGCTATAAACAGAAAATAACACTTAAAAATAAAAAAAAATGTACAACAATGTATACAATAAGATAATAATTTTCTAATTCATGCATAAATTGGGCCTACTCAAATGAAGTTCATCATGAAATGCATACTGCCTATTAGTAAATTCTTGTTCTTTCCCTCAAAAACTTTTATATATACTATTAGAATGAATAATACTGACATGACCTTAAATTAAAAATTCTTGTATTGACTTTGTGTTAATCCAGTGTCCTGGTTTCAGCCAGGATAGAGCTGGTTTTCTTCACAGAAGCTAGTGTGAGGCTGTGTTTTGGATTTGGGATGAGAAACTGTTGATAACGTGCTGATGTTTTGAGCTGTTGCTAAGTAGTCAAGGACAGTCCAGCTTCTCGTGCTGGCCTGCAGCGAGCAGGCTGGGGGTGCTCGGGGAGCTGGGAGGGGACACAGCCAGGACAGCTGACCCAGGCTGGCCACAGGGATGTTCCATACCATACGACGTCATGCCCAGTACATAAACTGGAGTTGGCCGGGGGGCAGAAATCGCTGCTCGGGGACGGGCTGTTGATCACCGGGTGGTGAGCAATTGCTGTACTGGGCATTGTACATTCCCTTGTCAGTATTATTATTGTTGTTATCATTGTTGTTTCTTTCTTTCTTTCTGTCCTATCAAACTGTTTTCTCTCAACCCACGAGTTTTTTTTTCCAATTCTCTCCCCCATCCCACTGGGGAAGGGGGAGTGAGCGAGCGGCTGCGTGGTGCCTGGTTGCTGGCTGGGGCTAAACCACAACATCCAGCTCCTGTGATTAATCATCCAAGGTGTCCCTCAATTTATAAGTGTTAGGCCACTAGAATGTAGTGTTTCTTCCCATTACAGAAACTCAGTCTAAGCCCTGAGTGTTTCATGCCTTGCCTACTCATGCTCTGGACTCCTACAAAGTGTTCTTGCATAAGTCTTCCAAAATGTTCCTTCAAAGATCACCATGGTTTCTCATATTTTGGCTAATTATACTGTCTTTAAATAATTTAGCAACTTTCCCTGCTATCTGAAAATCAGGTTTCTTCTTCCTACTGTATATTGTTGCTAGTAGTAGTAGTAGTGGTTCACCTATAATTCTTTGTTAAATAGATGGACTATTTTGAATAAAAAATATTTATGGAACATTGCATGAGACAGTTTTACAGAATATTTATCTGTATCTTATCTATAGCAATAGCTCCCTTGAAATGTCATGTGTATTATCTTTGCACATTTTCCTACACTCTTGTCTGTAAAACTCATTTAAGAAATGTATATGTGATCTCTAAAATAAAATACTGGAACAGTTCCATCTTCTCTGAAATGTCAGTTCTTTTAAGAGATTTAGTTTAGGTAGTCTAGTCTGGAAGAGTTTACTTCTCATACTGTAGGTTTATTTCACTTTTTGTTTAAAGATGGAAGAGAAGCTATTTTTCTGATATATCATGGAGCTTTTTATCATGTTTTGTGGAAATAATAAAAGCAGGGTCACTGAGCTATACTGAGTTTATATTTATCACATCTCTTGCAAAGGTAGATTCATTACACTCTGTGAATGTGATATGAAAAAGCTATTGTAACTTGGATTTGTTCTAATTGCCTGTTATGATAACAAGCACCTGATGAGCTATAAAAAAATAGCATTTTGAATTATAAATTCAGTATACTATTTCTATTTTTCTGATAGGTCTAGCATAATTTTTGATGGCCACGATTTAAGTGAGATGCTCAAATGGACATTTTATGTATTTCTCTCTCATCATGTTAGGCTACTCTATGACATGATTGATACGCTTCTCTTGCAGTAGTGAATGAAGATGACTTTTCTTTGAACTAGATGTGTGATTGCACTATAAATGCCTCTTAGTAACATCAGACACTTCAGTTTCCATAATAAATGTTGTCAACATTATCTTTTTAAAACATATGGAAGAAGGGTCTTTGTGGTAGTTGCAACATTTGAAGTCGTAATTCTATAAAATTTACCACATTCTTTTTGTTTCCCAAACTGTTTTCAAAGAACTGTATATAATTTTCCAATTCAGCTAAAGCTATTTCCATGAGAAAAGTCCTAATCCAAGGAACCTGCTGAAATGGGACTTGTTAACGTACGGTTCATATATAAACCTCGTGACTTGTGTTAAGAGTCCATGGAAGTTACTGATTGTGTGGATAACATTTTTTGTGTGAACTGAAGGCCTTTGCAAGATCTGGCCTAGAAAATAAAATACCTCTGGCTTTTTAGGGTATTTTTTATATGATATTGTTGAAAAGGCATTCCAGTGAACTATTTTTTTTTATTATGAATCTTCAAGACTGTTTTGCAAGTTGGTCTAATTATAGAATCATAGAATGGTTTAGGTTGAAAAAGACCTTTATAATCAAGTCCAACTGTAAACTTAACACTGACAAGTCCACCACCAAATCCATGTCCCTAAGCACCACATCTACAAGTCTTTTAAATACCTTCAGGGATGGTGACTCAACCACTTCCCTGGGCAACCTGTTTCACTGGTTGACAACCCTTTCAGTGAAGATATTTTTCTTAATATCCAGTCTAAACCTCCCCTCGTGCAACTTGAGGATGTATCCTCTTGTCCTATTGCTTGTTACTCTGAAGAAGAGATTGAAACCCACCTTGCTACAACATCCTTTCAAGATAATTGTAGGGAGTGATAAGGTTTCCCCTGAGCCTCCTTTTCTCCAGGCTAAACAACGCCAGTTCCCTCAGCCACTCCTCATAAGATTCATGCTCTAGACCCTTCACGAGCCTTGTTGCCCTTCTTTGGACAAAATCCACCACCTTAATGTCTTTCTTGTGGTGAGGGGCCCAAAACTGAACACAGAATTCGAGGAATGACCTCACCAGTGACAAGTACAGGGAGACAATCCCTTCCTTACTCCTACTGGCCACACTATTTATGATACAAGCCAGGATGCTATTTGCCTTCTTGGCCACCTGGGCATACTGCTGGCTCATGTTCAGCCAGCTGTTGACGAATACCCACCGGTCTTTTTCTGTCAGACAGCTCTCCAGCCACTCTTCCCCAAGCCTGTAACATTGCATGGGATTGCTGTGACCCAAGTGTAGGACCCAGCACTTAGACTTGTTGAACATCATACAGTTGGCTTTGGCCCATCAATCCAGCCTGTCCAGATCCCTCTGTACATCCTTCTTACCCTCAAGCAGACCAGCAGTCCTGCCCAACTTGGTGTCATCTGCAAACTTGCTGAGGTTGCACTCAATTCCACTATGTCATTGATGAAGATATTAAAGAGTACTGGTCACAATATGGACCCCTGAGGGACACCACTCATCAGTGATCTCCATCTGGACATTGAGCCATTGACCACTAGCAGAGGGATGCCACCACCCAATCACAGAATCACAGAAACACTAGGTT
>NW_010539904.1:0-1615 GCF_000687285.1 Phaethon lepturus
GTGGGAATTGCTGCTCGGGGATGGGCTATTGGTCACCGGGTGGTGAGAAATTGTTGCATTATGCATTACTTGTTTCTGTATATTCATTTATCATTATTATTATTATTATCATCATCATCATCATCGTTGTTGTTGTTTCCTCTTCTTTTGCTCTCCTATTAAACTGTTTTTATCTCAGCCCACAAGTTCTTTTCCCGATTCTCTCCCTCATCTCACCTGGGCGGGGAGGCGAGCAAGCGGCTCTGTGGTGCTTAGTTGGTGGCTGGGACTAAACTATGACAGCATGCTTACAAACCAGGCACACTCTGCCAAAGAGCCAAATGTAAATACCACACTGGAAGACTGAATACATTTTCTTGATATGAGGCAAAGGAAGACCTAGAAGAGTGGCAAAACTGCAGAACATTATCCACTCTTCTCACCACCTGGCCACTGGAGTGCAAATCTCCTCTCCTCTTTTCAGGGAACTGGTGAGGACTGGCGGCAATTCCAGGCTAAGGTATCTATCTCCTACACCTCCCCCAATTAAATATATACTGTTCAGAAACCTGTCAGATCTCTAGAGAGGCAGCTTTTTTCTGCATCTATCTAGCTATCACAGGAACAAGCGCTGCAAATGTGAGAGCACAATTCAGACAATCGTAAAGATGCACTGTAGGTTTCTTTCCCTCCTTCCTTTCAACTGTAATTCAGAGTAAGTCATAACCACCCAAGTGCTCTTCTTCCCACATCAGTATCTTAAGAAAAAACTTTGCTGATTAAATGCTTGATAAAAATTACATGTAAACAAACACTAAAACCGGAATGTCACAAATGGTCCTAGTACTGAGAAACTACATGAAAAAGTAACAGGAAGAATGAGTTTGAAAGCAGTATCTCATCATGAAAGGGTTTTCTTATTCTTAATTATAAAGTGACTGTAGTTATGTGAATGAGAAAATAAAAAATAATTCAAGCATATTTCCACTCACTTTCAGAGGGGATTTTCTTCCTTAATTTAGAACTATATTGAATATAAAAGGAAGGAATGCAAGCTTTATCAGAAATTAAATACTCATAGATCATGGTTTATTCTCGATGGCATTCTCACATGTTTAAACAGGAAAAAATGTTACATCAGCTCTATAAGAAGAGTAATAATTAAATAAAAAAGCTTCACCAAAACGAAGACAGCTTGTTATCACTTTAAGGAGTGGTAAGGGTAGTGGTGAGAACTTCATGAAACAGTCACAAATGTTAATCCTTCTGTGTACAGAGAACAATTCCCAACAGGCTAACTTTCCAAACCTTCTTCAGCAGTGTGGATACATTGGCTAGAGATGTACAGTTTAGCTTTCTGATCCTGAATAGGATTTTTGAAGTTATGTCTCAGTGAAAAGAAAACAATCCTGCGTTTTCATTAGAAAACTGAAGAAGAATAAAAGATTAATCAAAAATGTTATTTTACCACGATTTTCAAATTAGAACCATACCTAACATCTAAAGAGAAGAGTAGGCTGCCCTAACACCATGGTTTTCATGTTGTGGCCTGCAGACTGCTGTGGCCTCTAGACTAATTCCAAGGAGCCTGTGAAAAGTAACCAATGCAAATGTATTGGGTCTGGCTGAGATGGAG
>NW_010539905.1:0-6452 GCF_000687285.1 Phaethon lepturus
GCCTGGGAAGAAGGGAGGGGTGAGGGAAAGGTGTTTTTGGATTTGTTTTTATTTCTCATTATCGTGCTCTGGTTTGTTTGGTAATACATTAACTTAATCTTTCCCCAAGTTGAGTCTGTTTTTCCTGTGACAGTAACTGCTGAGTGACCTCTCCCTGTCCTTATCTTGACCTATGAGCTTGTCATATTCCCTCCTCCCTGTCCAGCTGAGGAGGGGAATGATAGAGCAGATTTGGTGGGCACCTGGTGTCTAGTCAGGGTCACCCCACCACACCCTCAACAGTGAGAAAGTGTTTCCTGATGTTCAGAGGGAACCTCCTGTGTCTCAGTTTGTGCCCACTGCCTCTGGTCCTGTCAGTGGGCACCACTGAAAAGAGCCTGGCTCCCTCTTCTTTGCGCCTTCCCTTCAGGTATTGAGATCTCCCTGAGCCTTCTCTTCTCCAGCCTGAACAGTCCTGGCTCTCTCAACCTCTCCTGATATAAACAATGCTCATGACACTTAATCATCTTCATGGTCCTTCACTTGACTCTGTCCAGTAGCTCAGCATCTTTCTTGTACTGGGGAACCCAGAACTGGACCCAGCACACCAGGTGTAGCCTCACCAGTGCCGAGGAGAGGGGAATGATCTACTTCCTCAACCTGCTGGCAACACTCCTCCTCCTAATGCAGCCCAGGATACTGTTACCACCTTTGCCTCAAGGACACATTGCTGGCTCATGTTCAGCTTGTCCACCAGGACCCTCAGGTCCTTTTCTGCAAAGCTACCTTCCAGCTGGTCAGCCCCCAGCATGTACTGGTGCATGCCCTTCTGACTGCAGGACTGTACTCTCTTCCTTACCACAGTCCTCTCATTCGTCCTGTTATCTCCTCAGCTTCTGCTCCCACCTAGACCTCCCTCTGCCCCACTGCTCTCAGCCCCCGTGTCTACTGTCTGCAGTTGCTCTGTAACTCCCTTTCTTTCTGTTTTAAAATCACTGATAATTCTTCCTTCCTCCCCCACCCCTGGACTCAGATTACTCTCCAGCATCCAATTGTCATTGATCCCACCTCCTTTCCTGACTTTCCCCACAGGAAAAACAAAAGCTGGCTCAAGGCTGCAGCTATCAGAAATCTGTCTAGATGTATTCAGAGGAAAGAAAAAGAGCAGCTGTCTGGGAAAAAAAGGATGATGTATGATAGCCTGTATTATACAAGTAGGCATTTTCTTGTGAGCTAATAATTATTGTCATCAAGGCAGAATCTGTACAAAAATGGCTGGAACTCTTTCAATTAAGAATGAATGCCAACGCAAAGTTTGAAACAGTCAGAGATTTAATAGGATTTTATTTCTTTTGTCCTGTTTAAACTATTCCTGCAAATAAGAATTAATACACTTGGACAAATGCAGGACACACTGCAGTATTTTTAACTAGCTTTTCTTTCAGTATGCAGCAAATCCTGTCAGTCTCTTAAGTGGGGTGAGCAGATGTACTGTGTTACCTGCCACTTTGCCAAATGAGCCTTTCTCTCTCATCCCTGCACTTCATTTCTCCAGCAGTCTACCCAAGAATACAACATTTAACATGAAATCAAAGCATTCATAAAGGAAAGCCAAACTCCCCTAAAATTTAGCATTCTTCTGTTTCAGTACATACTGCAAAAAATACAGATCCTTTTCATTCAGCTGCTATGTTACTTCCATTTCAGTTTTTAAACAGGATGACTTTCCAGAGAAAAATAATCTCTTTTGAGCCAATTGGCTCAGAAGTTTAAAATACAGAATTCAGAAAAAGTACATTGCATATGGTTTTGATTAGAAAAGAGCTTTTTTGACAAATTCTGTTAAAACATGAAGTGGTGTGCACAGGACTGTTGAGGATAAAACAGCAAAGGAAATTCCCCAGAAAACCAGCAAGTTTCTCAGATCAGTGCTGTCAGATCACAAGACTGTGAAGGAATTATATTATATAATGAAAGGGTTGTTTGAATCTTTATCTTTTTGTGCTTTTCTCCTTTTGTGCAGGCCTAAGGAATGCAGAAGACAAAATAGAGAACAGAGGAGTGGAACAGGGAGGAACAGTTTTATAAGTTTGTAAATGTGTGCAGATTGAGTTCACAGCAAACCTTCAGAGTGGGGTGAGAAAGAGGCAATGACAGGAAAAAGGCTGGAGTACAAGATGTGCTTGTAGTTGAAAAAATGTAGGTGACTTGTTAGGCGTAGGTTTCCAGGTGACTGAAACCAAGAAAGTAGATAAAATCAACAATGGATGATATGCAGGTGAGGAAGAGGTAACAGAACTTGGGAAGACTTGCGAGAGTAGAGAAAATAATATGGAGATTGAGGTCTGGCTGCAGAGGCATAAAAGATTTTTTCAGAAGGAAGAGACCAAACAGAAATTAATATAAATAGCTTTCCTTGTGTAGTCACTGAAAAAAACCAGACTGACTTTTATAGCAGACTAAAGCTCCTTTCTTTGATGTTGAAAATACATAGTGTTTTTTTTCAACATTTTTCTTAATTTATGCTTATCTTTTAATTGTCATTAAAAATGCTTACAAGGTGTATCTTTCTATTCCATATTTTCGTATCTTCTTCTTTCTTGATGTGAATGCTGCTGAAATGAGATCTTTTAACAATGAAAATAGTGTTGCCTAGTTGACATGAAGAGAATAGTTATGGAAACAAATTGGTTAGAGTATTTGAATTGTCCTAAATCAATAGGTCAATGAGATTTATTTTTTTAAATCACTTTTAATTTCTCTCCATGTTCCTGGGATTTATTTAAATTAATATCATGGATGTGGAATGAGCTTTCTAGTAGGAATGCCTGCCAACTCCCTGGATTATGCTATCTTCTTCACCTAGACTCTATTTGTAAAATAGAAAGTGCGATGATTGGGAAGAAGTAAACAATTCCAGCAATTGCAATCTCACGTAATCTCACATAAAAATCAGTGCCAGTAACACCAAAAAATCAATTTAATAACCATGATAAATATACACATGACCACTTTAAAATTTGAAGGTTTGTATGTGCTTGTGAAGAGGAGCACACTGACAGTGTCAGAATCTCACATCTTCCATTTCTCCACAGGCAGGATCCAGAGCACAGGAGCCTTAACAATGATATGACCCATTCTTGGGCGTTGATTACCTATTATTCCCATGTTGTGCATGAGATCACCTTCAAACTGAGGATATAAAGATATTGGTCCTTCACCAGCCTCGGACTTCTGAGCCTCCTCGGTGGAATATGGGCATTCCCAGAGCTGCAGAACTTCTGCTGTGGTGATGGGAGCTGCACACTGTGATGCAGCCATCCAGAATCCCTCAGGAGTAAAAGCAGCATAACTCTGAAATATAAAGCACCCATTGCGTATGTCCTTCACCACCATAATAGTGTGCTTTGCTAGTGTGATATTGGTTGAGAATAAATCGTGCACACTTGTTGCTTGGGGGGCTCCTCAGCTGGATGCAGACTTCTGTATGTGTTGGTTTACAATTTCAGCACGATTCTGTTGGCAGGAGCGGGACAAAGCTTCAGCCCCTTGAACATTGTTGTCCTCTGCCCTCTTGCCTTGTGAGGAGGCATATTCTGACTCTTTGGAGACAGAAGTGCCGTTCTTGCTGCAGGAATCATCCCACTGGCTGGAGGCTGCCAGTCCTTGTGAGTGGCATACAGCCCAGAAGCTGAACTGCAGGAATTAATCCTAAATGCACCTACAGCCTCTAAAGGCTTTGAAAACTAATCTGCTTCTTCCTCCTCAGAGAAAGGCGTAAGGAAAAGGTAATAAATTACAAAATGGGGACAACATTTTTTAAGATGATGTTTTTCTCAGCACATCTATTTTGATACCTCGGTTCAGGAACGTCACTCAGCACGTCTCTTTGCTGTCCGCTGTATTACTTTTTCACAAATTGAGTGTTCTACTGGAGCACTGCTGACTTATGTCGCATCTTTCCCATTATTTCACTTCTATGAGGAGAAATTTGAAATGTTCATTTGAAAGTGAAGTTAACGAGAGTGAAGGTTCTACTTATCAATAAACAATTGAGGGAAGCAGTCCCATGGCCGTTCATTCATCTGCTTCAGTCTTGTCAACTGTGATTCAAGATGTCATAATTAGTAGCAGAGAAAACATTTAATTCTGAATTTAAACAGTCAGCCAAAAATATGAAATAGTGTGTCATAAAATAGTGGATCAGAAAAAATACATGTCAATATATCTGGAAAGCTAATGCTTGAAACCGTTCGACAAAACACCAGTGACAAACTTTGACAAAAGCCTAGTGATGAAGTTTGACACTTGAGGGCCAAACTAGTTCAGTGTCCAGAGACTCTTGTTTCATAGTTTCAGATCCTTTCTTGTTTCATAATGTTTTCTAATGCCTGTTCAATGGTCTGTATTACTGTGAAAGATGCTAGAACAGTTCTTCTGGTTTGCTCATCATTTAATTTATGGACGCTGTCTGGTATGTCCTACTACAACAAGAGTGGCTGTGCTTCAAATCAAGAGTCTGCCTGTTGTTTAGTGGCTGCCACGCTCCAGATTGAGCAGAGGCCTGCAGAGAGGAGGAGATACTGCTTCCCTTAGAGCTGCCCAGCACACGAAGTGTGGGGAGGCTCCCAGCATGCTGTGAAGGATAAGACCCACAACACAAGGGAGGTGTAGGGAGGCTGGAGAAAAAGGAGAGGGGAGGAGGGGGAAGGTGTCTTCCTGCAGCACAGGGCAGGCCCAGGTCAAGCTTCAGAGTTGACTGCAAAGAAGAGACATTCCTACACATGCAGAGTTGGTTGTTCATGGTGTGCTCAACCCAAGAAGCTACTGGAGAGGAGCTGGACTGCAAAACACCACAGGAAAACCTGTCTCATCTCACCTCACAGAGAGTGACAGAGAAGGAACTGGCTTCTGCAACAAGCGACGAAGCAGAGTGGCATTTAATCTTTTTGTCTGTTAATGAAATCTGACTTAAGAGTTCAGCGGAATTTGACTTTTAGGTAACTCCTTTATGGGAGTGCTTCTGCCTCAAATTGATACTCCATCATGGCTAATTTACTTTCTGCTCCTGGCATGCATACTCATGAAACTGCATCCACATTATCAAAAGTATGATAACAGGAACGTTTATTTGTCAGCTGAACAAAGCCAAAGGATTCAGTGGATGTGAAAACTGATCATGCAGTAAATATAAATAAGGCCAGGGCTGGAGAGGTTTGATGTGCTGCTGGCATTTTGTGCCTGGGCAGCTGTAGCCATCAAGGGAATATTTGTGCAGACGTACTATATTCACAATACAAAATTAAATCTGAATGCATTTGTTCTAAAAAATAAAATAGGCTCCTCTTATTTTCTTTGCCAGAAAATCATGACAGACAATTCTGTCTCTGAGATCCTGAGCTCCCCTGAACGGCAGGAAGGGAAGGCAGCCTAAATGATGTCAGGAAGCATTAACTATTGTACCAAAAGATGGGGCTGTGAAAGAAAGAGCAGATTTTACACACGTACGTACTCATAGATAGGAAGAGGCTTGTATACGTGTTCATTCATACCTGCTGGCATGTCAAAAGGTGTGTGAGTAGTGGAGGGGTGACAGCGGCATAGTTATACCTATATACTTGCAGGGTAGTGAGCTATTGCTCATTGCCATTGGTGATAGTTCCAATCAAGCTTTCTTTTCAGGGTAGGACAACTTTAAAAAAAACCCCATATTTGTGGAGTTCAACACAAAGAATCCTTGAATGGGATGCTCCTAGAGACTGTCAGGAAGCAAATCACTGCAACAGCTCACCAAAACTGGACCAATGTAATGAAAAAGTGTATGTTTGCAGCATTCTCCCCAGTACAACCAAAGATGTGTTTCACTGTATCTTCTGACAGCCAAAAGAGGTTTTTATCATTATTATTCAGATTCTCTTCTGCCACAGAAGTATTAGGGGGCAATGGACCTAGGCACAAAATGAACTAAGAAGGTAAGCCGTGTACCTCTTCCTTTAAGAACAGACCTGGGAGGACGTTAGAAAATTACCTGCAGATTCTGCAGTAACCACTGATAATTATATTCCCACCTAAAGGGACTCAAGGCTTAATTTTTTTATGCCACAGTAATATTTTCTCTCCTTTAACTAATTATTTCTCTATAAAGTCAAGAACATCCTTCTTCTCTCTGTACTAATGCTAAGGACACCAAGAAGGCAGCTGCATATTTCAGGTTCCTTTTTTTTTTCTTTATGATGATAGTGGATGACTGAAACATGTTGATTAAATATCTGCCATCAGAGGAGCAGTTAGGGAAAAATGAGAACTTTTGACAGACAAGGCTCAACCTCTCCACAGGGACAATGAATTTTTTGGTCAGAACTGCACAATTTTTCTCATTTCTTTCCTTCTCCTGTTATTCATAAAGAGAGACACAGAGTCATAGATTCAGTTTAAGGGACTCTGGAGTTCACAGAATCACAGAATCATTAAGG
>NW_010539906.1:0-927 GCF_000687285.1 Phaethon lepturus
ATCGCTCTCTACAACTACCTGAAAGGGGGCTCTAGTGAGGTGGGTGCTTTCCTAGGTGGATACCCAGAGGTATGTAATTATTCAATGAAAACAATAACAGGTGTGCAGAAAAAAAATGTTACACTGTGATAGCCAGTATTAAGGTAATTTGCTCTGGAAATCTTGGTCAGATCTACCATTCTGACTAGAAAGATAGGAAATGTTGATTTCATTTGGCTAGAGGACAGGAAGACATCAACTTATTACAGTCCTGAGTTTAAAATTTCTAAAGATGTAAAACGATCTATAGGGATTCTCAAAGTTTAAATTTTATGCTATTGCTTTCTTTCCACAAGAGGTCAAAGGGGGAATCAGTGAAAACTCTAACAAGGAGTTTTTCATTCTTTGTAAGGGAATTCTCTTCCCTTTTTAAGAGACTGTGCAGAGAAATACTTTGTCTATTTATTTATTTACTGTCTACTTTACTTAATGCTAATAGATGTTAATCTGCTGATTTTCTTTTCCTGGCTTCATAGATATTTTAGGAGTAGGATTCTTTTGCAACGACAAAGAGTAAGTTCTGCTGTCAATATGTGTTTGTCACTGAGAGCGATGGAATTCACACTCTTCCACATCTTCTTAGTTACTTCATAGGAACCTGGACAAAGAAACCCCTGTACACCATAAAGCTATTTTACTTTAGAATACTATAGCATATAAAGCAAAAGACATACCAAAGGGATATTTGGGCCTTAAGGCAGTAATACAATCTAGTGTAAGGTTCTGTCGACAGTGCATGTGGAGAATTAATCAGGTCAGAAAAAGGATCTAAAATAGCAAGAAAGCAGGAAAACCTACTGTTAAGCAATAGAGGAGTGCTGAGGAGTCAGGTGTATCTTAAATCCACTTCTCTGTGGGATTTAGATTATGTGCTCCAGGTTGTAGGGA
>NW_010539906.1:958-43452 GCF_000687285.1 Phaethon lepturus
CCCCACATCCACTTATTGCCTGCTCCACTACACAGGTATGTTATCCCCAATGAAGATGTCCACCAAATAAGCTCATACTGACTACAGAAGAGCAATGTAGCTAAGAGAGATTCACTGTCTCCTAAAATGTCCCTGATCTAGCTTTCCTACCTCTTCTGGTTGTGGAAATTTCTGTGGAAAATTCCCAGTTTCATCCAACTTCCATCACACTACAGCTTAAAAAGTATATATAAGTACATTAGCATTCTGTTGCTGGTTCAATACTGGATGTTTCTGCAAAGAAATGAGACTAAAATAAGTTACCATCCATGGGATGGCACAATCGTTTTTACTTACTTTCCAGAGCAGCTTGCTCTGGCTGACTCTCATTGCAATTTGTTTCCCTTTTTTGTTGAAGGACTAAGACTAATCTCTGTTATGTCCTTGAAGGTATTGCCTTAGTCACATCTATGGGTAAATGTGAATGCAATATACTTTCACATTGGAGGTCTCCCATTCTGATAAATCTACAAATTCATTGCGTCAGAAACAACACAAGAACTAGCAGGACTCCTTGCAGATAACCTAGTAGATGGAGAAAGACCCTGGAACTGAGGGAAGTCCATAACTAATCCTTCAGTAAAATTCCTTACTTCCATTCTAGCCACATACTCTAAGGTGAAGGCTACAAAAAAGGGGTATTCTCATCCTTTCCTCTCAACCAACAAATTTTGAGTTCCTTTCTGCACTGAACCCAAAATTAAAAAAAAACATGAGAACTGCATGCTTGGAATGTATCATTGCATGATGAGTACTGTTTTCCTCAGGGAAGTGTTGAACAGAGGTTTAATCCTTTAAGACAACAAAAGGAGACATGACCTGGAACTTCCACACTTGTATAAATGCTGAATCTAACAACAGCTGAAAGCTGCAGGCCCAGACTGAAATCAGAAAACAGTAGTTTAAACAGCTCACCTGCTGCAAGGAACTTCTCAAAAGAAGCAGCTGGATAGGGATCAGGATCCAAACCAGAGCAACTGGGGTATAAGATCAACGCTGAGCTGCTTGCTTCTGACAAGACTGGGGCGCTTGGAAACTTCAATGCTTTAAAAAGAAAGGCATGTAAAGCTACAGTTTTCAGGCCATGGTTCTGGACTAAGACACTGAACTTCAGCGCAAGTCCCAATTTAACCACCTGCCTTCTTTAAAAGTCCTAGATCTCATCAGAGATTTTTTCTTCTGTTGTAATGTGCTTTGATTATTACATGTTCCTTAGAAGCAAAGCATTTATGTTAATAGGAAGAAAGTCATCCATTTCATCACAGCTTCTTTGCAGCTTTCAGATGACATCTTACAACAAGTCAAGGACCCATTTCATTACTAAAAAAAACCCCACAGGTAATAATCTCATTCTCCTCTCGCCTACTTTTGTGATCAGGCTACAGGAAGCAGCAGCATTCTGTGAAGCACAGCGCAGCATTGGCAACAGCTATTGCCAGCTCAGTCTGTACCTTTGGATGAACTATCAGCTATGTGTTGTCTTTGTCTGCTTCATGTCAAAGTGCTTGCAAACGGGAAGCAAGTTACCTTCACATCACTTTTGTAAACAGCAGTTTCATTTAAAGTGAATTAGTATTTTGCATTTCAGTAGATCCTCTTCCAATGTAGTAGCTTGCAGAGGAGGAAAAGTAAAAGCAAGTGTAAGAGGGATCCACTACTACTATGTAAAACAAATTATTTTAATTGCAACATGGAAAGGATTTTTTTCTGTATGAGTAAAGGGAGAATACAGATGGTGATTACTTCTAGTGAGTTCACTTTCAGATTGTGCTTCCAAAATACTACATTTAGCAACTAACCGGAAGAATACTTTTTATGATATGCTCCAGCTAGACAGATAAACACCTCCACAGTTCAAAACCGTGAAGAATATTCACAAACCAGCACACTTTGTGACTGAGCATCTGTTCTGTACTTTAATGCTGTTGAAATTTAAAAAGGCAATACCTCTCCTTAAAAATGCCATGCATTTTTCAAGAATGATAACTGTTCTGCTTGCGTTTTCTCTACTTATGTTTGACATTTTGAAACAGTTATAATTTACATTATAACTGACTACTTTTCAGAACTGAATTGCATTTGGCTGCTAAACAACATTATCCCTATTGATAGTATTGTCCATCACTAGCATTACCTTAAGTCCTTGTATTGCTTTACAAATTCTTATAATTAATAATAACTCTGGAGAAATCAACAGAGTTTGAGATTTGTTCACATTTAGAAAAGGACAAAAAACCTTATCACTGACAAACTTTCCTAAGACAGATACAACTTTCAGTTAATGAGAAAGTATCAGGTATTGCAGATAAGATCATCCATTGTGCAATCCAACATATAGGAAGAAGCATGGTTACACCTATACTGCTTTGTGACCTTGTTTCTTACACAATTTGCAGCAGAGGAATCTGTATACATCTTGCACCTGTATCCATACTGCAGACCTTCAGCCCCTTTTGGTACCACACAACGCTCCCACTCTTCGGTGGATTCTTTGTGCCCTTCCGATTCAACAACATTGTTCCTGGTCAGACAGAGAACCCAGGCTGTGACACAGGAAAGGTCTGTGACATTCTGAAAATTAGCAGCCTGAGTGACACCAAACTCAAACCCTTTGGTCAATCAGCTTCTCCCACTACTCCTCAGGTTGCTCTGAAGATAGACACAGGTAGGACACAATGAGACAGTTCATTCTTCCAGGAAACTCCACAGACAGGGTATGCACACGTAACACCCTGCGCTGTGTTGTTCACCTCTCTTTACCATTCATCCCAGGTCTCAGAGGTCTTTTCCATGTCCCAAAATGACCCGAAAATAAGGATGGTGAAGAATGATCCTTCTTGTGTCTGGGTATGATGGACAAAAAAATGTTCCTTCCCCAGGGGATCAAATTGGGAGGCAAACGTCAGCTACCTACTGCTTTATTTCTGGCAAGAGCATCCACAGTCATCAAGAAAGGGTGCTCCAGTTGGATCTATGCCTGCTGGTCCTGTAGAAGCAAACCCAGATGTTTGATAGAGAGGACATAATCTCTTACATTGATCTGGAATATTTTATTAGTGGCCTTATGAAAAGAAGTCAGGCTTAGACCATCTGTGCCAATGGTAGGTAGGCAATATCAAGAGAAATTTCTGCACCAAATTAAGTCTACTGAAGTGCCAACAGCTTCTGACACTAACCAACAGAAATCTCAGAAAATCCACAAGCTTCTTCAACTGCTCAGCTTAACTTTCAATTTACTATTGAGCATGTAGGTCCAGCAGTTCAGCAAACACTCCTCAAGGAATACTGACTTTGGCCTTTTCCTGCTTTCATTCTTCTTTTCCAATCTCAAGCTCCTGAGTATCCCAGCCCTGTTCACATACTTGCTGACAATATTTCAAAGCAGCTCTGGAAATGTTCTTTATGATCATCCCAATCATTGCTAAATGTTTTAAGGCATTTCTTTGGTTTTTTTCAGAGACAAAGAAACTTTGCCCTTCTTGTGGGAAGAGCAAGCCTGTAAGGTGTGACTAAATACCTCCTTCCTGCCTCTTCATGGAAGCTTGATGATAGGCCCTAGGATAGAGAAACTGGGTAGAGGACAGAGGGGGAGGTCACTAGCTTGAAAGTGGTCTGATTATGTCCATAAAAAGAACAGGAGAATCAGGAAAGAGAACAGGTTCTTTGGACAAAGAAATTGCAGTGCCAGAATTGCTGCCTGCAGAGTAATTGTCACTGTCCTCTATGTGTTTAGCCCCTGAGGTCATCAGACTCAAAAAAGTTAAATTTGACAATGCTGAGAAAATAGGAACTATGTGAGTAGCTGGGATAACCTTTGAGTGAAATGTTCGTGTGCATTCACCCTGCCTTTAGAAGGAATAGACATTTCTTGCACTCTGTTCTCCTCCAGAACTCACTCACTTTCTAGCCCACAGTTTGCTATTGCTGCTCTCTTTGCAGATATCTTTTCACAGTGAGACACACTGGGTAGGCAGCAGACCTGGTGCCTCTGTCAAGCTCTTAGGTGTATTTCTGAAAAAGCTGGAAGCAGAGGTTCAGTTGCTCCTGCTATTGCAGCATAGACAGCGAGACACGCTCAGCACAAAATGTGCTGTGCCTCCTCCTCCTGCTGCACATCGGGTCAACATCACTGCCTCATCTCTTTCTTAAAAGTTTACTTTCCATTGGCTAATACACATGTAAAAGCTGGACCAGTCTATGAGTGGACATGTTCACAGTAGAGATCAAGGATCTAATGACAACATGAAGGTAGCAAAGCAATCTTATAAGTAAGAAGGTATTGGGGAGTTGTCCATAAGGTTGTCTATGTCTGTCCTAAAACTATGCCTTAGGGGGACAGCCGAGGCTGCACTGAGCTGTGTTTCTTCTGTGCAAGAACAAAGGCTGAGCAGTGGTTGGTCCAGCTTGCAGGATTTATCTTGCTTCTTTTGTAGCTTGCTGAAACTGTAACCAAGGTCAGGAGTGTGTCCTCAGTGTTAGAGGAGGAGAACGGCCTGAGGAATGTTTTGTATTCAGGAGAGACAAAACGGGAAGCTCGTGTAACCTTCACAGACCTTGCTTTCTGGGTTGTTTTTCTTTGGTTTGTTTTTTCATTTTTCCTCTTCATTCTTTTCTTCTAGCATGTTCTTCTAGGACTAGCAGCTTGGAAACATTGCTGCTGTCTGAAGCAGCCCGTTTTCACTGTGGCAAAAGAGGAAGGGCAGGAATTGGTTGGATGAGCAAGCGCAGCCACACTGGGTAGTTTTCCAAGCGGTCTGATGGCAACGGGAGCATGTGTGGGAGCAGCCAGCTGGAACACTATGCCTGGCAGGGCCGTTCCAGGCTCTGCCTCTGGTTTATAGCTGGGAGATTTGGATCTGCTGGCAGCTCTTACCTTGAGGCTTTGCCAGTAGCGTCAAATGAAAGACTCCAAGTGAAAGAAGGAGCTATGACTGAAAAGCCAAAAGGCTAGCGCATTGTGAGAGCTGTCGATATGCAGCTCTCTAGTAATCCTTGTGAAGATGAGGCAGGGTCTGACTGGTCATGGCTGGATATCTGAGAGTTTCATAGACAGTTTTGTGTAGGGCTCTTCTGTGGTGGATCGACAAACATCCTATTGCTGTAAGGCAGTGTGCTTAGCCCTACTGAGCCTGATGCTCTGCCGTGCCACCGTGATTTCATAGGTGGCTTCACACAAGGTTTTGGGAGCTGTGCACAATATTCCAGTTTATCAGGTAATACAAGAGATGGATTGCAGTAGTGTTTGCATGAGGACGAGGTAGAGTAAAATATGCAATGCCTTGATACATTAAAACCTTCTATATTAATGATCTCTAGGTTGTTATTTTTTTACCCACTGGGGCATAGAAATAACTGGCCAGGTCATTAAGTTCAGCTTGATTGAAGGTTATAAAATAATAACAGAGGTGGATTTATTCCCTGAAGATGTAACATTTAAGGATTGATAGACCATAGCAGAATTCAACCATTCATGAAAAATATTTGCTAACAGTCCCAGCATGCTTCCAATGTTTCATAGAACATGTTGAGGGAAGCAAGAACAAATCAGAGAAATGCACAGATCACCACTTCAGTCATATTCTAACCAACCTCTACCTACATGTGGTGCAAAAACAGCAACAAAAACAAATCTAGCCCAATTTTCGGAAAAATCTTTTCTTTGTGTATTTTCCTTAGCCAAGTTAAAGAATGTAGTTCAATAGAATCTCTTAAAGTTGTCTAATCTAGTAAAATAACTGATCAATTATTTTATGCCTGTAGCAAAAGGAGTGACAATAGGGAAGTTTTTAATCAGCAGTTGTGGGCTGCAGTAGACCCAGAAAAAGAGCAAAGACTTACAGGCAAAGATAAATTAACTAATAATGCATAAAGACCTAGCTGAGGAAACCTAAGAAAAAGTCTAGGACAGAAGAAACAGAAGTCTAAAACATGACTTGTAATTTCTTTTCGGTGTCTTTCTTCATTGAAAATATTACCTCAAGATTACTTCAGTGACATCCCTGAAGTATGATTTCTCCTTCTGGATTCACTGTTGCAAGCACTTAAGTCCCTGACTGTGCAAATCATTTCCCCATCTGTAAAGTTACTTAGAAATATAAATAAAGTGGTACATCTGGGTAAGAGTATGCTAACCAAAGTAATGGATTAAACTTTAAGCTTTTCAGTTCCTAACCTAATTTTCATGACATAGTTTTGTGGAAGTTCATGCAGAGGAAACACATTGGGGTGGGCAAGGATAATCAATATCCCTAGAACTTGGTAGTTTGTGTCTTTAGGCTTCTAAGCACACATGAATAAATGGTCTCACATATATGTGTTGTCCCATGGCACTGGTTGGAATAAGATTTTGTGGCTTAGAGGACCGAATTTTCTCTTCTCCAATTGATTTTGGCAAGTATGTCTGGACATGAAGCATGAATGCCTTTTTAAATAATCTTCTGACTTGTCACAGTTCAGAACATCCTCCTGACACTTTTAAGCTACTTGACATCACATAGGACTTTCTGGCCAGAGAAATTGTGTACTGTTTTCTCATGAAGATGATCAGCAAGGGATTAGTGACTCCAGTGGAAGTTAATGAGGACTTGGAGGACAAAAGAGATGAGTTGCTATGTTTTTAAAAAATAAATTCATTTAGTCATTTACTCCTTCAAAGTTACAAAAATAAAATCCTCAATATGCCAGCCTTTGAGCTATTTTCTTGATTACTCAAAGTTAAATTATTTGCTGCATGTATGATGGAAATTGCCTGGAAAATTCTCTATTTCTTCTCTGCCCAGGATATGCACTGATCCTGGAGTACTATCAACAGTTCGGATACTATTACAAACTTGTTTCCAGCTGCCTACACTGATTATCAGGACTTCATAAAAACCCTGACTTCACTAGTAATATGACTGAACTTCCAGAGCTTCAGAGGAAGAATACCTCAGAAACCATACCTCTTCAGCCTACAGGATGCAATTAAATAATTCAAATTCATAAACTGCCTTTGGAGAAACTTAAACCGTTTTGAATTTTAAAACTGAAAGTAGCAAAAACTGTTTGAAATGACAAAAGGGCAGCCCTCCAATGGAAAGTTTTGCTGGAGGGAACCAGATAAAGACTCCACAGGAAGCTTTCACTACTTAGTAGTGTCATCAAGTTACTGCTCTGTCCACCAGAGTGACCCAATCACCACAGAAAAAATGAGGGGGAGGAAGAAACAAAGACTATAGTAGTTGGTGAAAAAACGTATGATATTCCCCTTGCTCCTTCCCACCCATTCATTTTTCATCCCACTTCCCCATAAAGCCTGTTCTGCAAAACATTTTTAGTCTTCTTCCACTGTAGAGAGGCCAGAGTCTTTTTATGGCGCCAGGGCCCAGATCTCTCTTGGCCCAAATTCTCCCACGTTCAGATTTTTCTTTTCCCAAGAGTTTTTTTCTCCTCAGACATTGACTTCTTGTAGCTATTAAAACTCTCCGCACCAGAGTATTTCCTCCTGATTTATCATCCACAGAAAAATACAGTTAAGATTATATTAAAAGCATGAATTAAATGCTACATTACTAGGCAGTTAGCATCCATGTAGATACTCTCACATGCTGTTACTGTTCTCATTCCAGAACCTTTGTTATTTTCAGTATCTCTCCATCATGCTACAGTCTGCCAGTGTAGACATGCCCTGAGATTGATTAGAAACGGCTGCCTCCACACATAATTTTCACAGATGTTTCATTCTTTAGCTGCCTCTCTGCTTCTACTGAAGCCAACATATTTGGTTTTAGCTTGAAGACAAACCTGAGTTAGTTTTAAAAATGCTTGAGTATCAATAGCAGTATAGAGAGCAACATCATCTGAGTGTCTCAGTAAGTCTGGGTATTTGATACGACTCTTGAAGTCAACAGTTCAGACATGTCTGTATGGGTTAAAAATACTACCCTGATTTGGGTGATCATCAGGGTAGATATGTTCTTAGGAAGAGTGAAATTCTTTTGGTCTGATTTGGTTTTTAATTGAGGTGATAGCGTACTCTCTCACAGAATCTGGTAGATTGTTACTGTCTTCTTGTTCCTCATTGCATTGTCTGTGGGAAGGAATAAGCTATCTCTCAGATCATTATCTTCATGCCTTTCTTGGATTAATGCCTTTTTGCAATGGAAGGTTGTCCAAGTAAAAGTTGAAGAAAACACTAAGGGCCTGTTGTTTTTTTTTTTTTTTTTTTTCTGAGTTCCTGCAGTGATGTAAGAGTACCAGGGGATACATCTCAATGGTACTTGGTAAATCTGGCTGAGTGACTGAAAGGTTTGTATTAGAGTGACAGGACGCATTTTGTTTCTTTTTCTTAAGATTCTGTATCTGTTAGAATTAAAATCCAATTTACTTGAACTGTAGATTTGTTGTGAAATCCATTACACAAAAAATCAAGGCATTTAGCTGCTAAGACTAGGTCTTTCCAAGGAATATAATTATTTACAAAGATATGCTCTGTAATATCATTGTGCCAGGCAGCAAATAAAAAATGTGCAATGGATAAACTTGTTTCAAAGTGTATTGCAAATTATTGATTTCTTTCAGGTACCAACAAAGCAAGTATGAGAAGATAGTAATCATATACACCATGGCAAGCATCTCCTTTCACTGACAGTAAATATTTTATTTTAACATTTTCTGTTAAAGGTGCACATTGTAGTAATGCAGGGAGACATCTGTACTGATTTATGTCCTGAATAAGCTATTTGCTCTTCCAGATAAATAAAGGGAAAGTTGCAAAAATTATGTACATCATTGATCAGTTTTGATTAACCTATTTAGAGCACTTTACTTGGTGAAGGTATTCTTTTTTTCTGCATAGTGAGTTTCATATGTTAATTAAAACTGTTTAACAATTCAATTATGTAAACATATTGGAGATATGTTGTTGACACCAGCTAGTTGTCACATAAATAATGATTTAAATTAATTAATTTCTAAATTAATTAAATTATAAATTATTTTATGCACAATCATTCTTTTTTTTCATTGCTGTTCTTTGGCTGAGAAAACACCAAAACACTTTCTCAAATGTATGCATGTGCCTAAGCCTCTCCATCATTCTCTGCTACAAGAGATTTAACGCATCTTTACCCACGCTAAGGATGTAAACATATCATGTAGGATCCTTAACTTTACAAACAGCTTCTGGTTTTAACGGAAAGCAACAAAAATTGTTGCTTTTTTTTTGTAATCTGAAAGAAACAAAGAATTTTCTTTACTAAATAACTCTTAACTGCAAGACTAAAAGTATCACGGTATAACTACTTACATTAACCAAACTTCAGTTACATGGGTTGTGAACAATGGCTAGGAACTGAGTGCAAGCTAACGGATCTAAAACTCATTTATCGGTACAGCACCTCGGCTGCTATGTCTGTTACAAATATTATCACCGGGTATCCTATAGGAGACCAATACAAGAACCAGATTCCCCACCCGTACAGCAGTCATCTTGTACTTGTGCTGCAAGTGAACGAAGGACACACGTTTAGCCTTTGAGTTCAAAGGAAAATATCCTTGTCCTGAGCTTAGCAATTCCTCCTTATGCATTGATCATATTATCATAGGAGACGCAGAGACAGTTGCTATTAGAGTGTCCTAGACTTGTAGAGTAATCAGCTCAGCTAGACTGATGTATCTGAATACCCTTGGTTTGTATGGATGTCAGGTAACTACCATAGCCTCTTTGGTTTGGGAAACCCTTAGCCTCTTAAGGAAATAATTTCATGATGAATGACTCCTGAATGCTTTATTTTCTACAAGAATATATGTAGAAGAGAAAAAAATGAGTCTTAGTGCCAGTCTGAAACTTTAGGTAGTGAGATACCATTGAAAATCCGTTCCTGAGTCAGGAAAGTAAAGACGGACTGTGAGGTTGCTTTATCTTTGTAGTGTAAGTAGAGAAAATAATCTCTAAAGTATTATGCTTTCCATGACACAGATTGGGTTTTTACCTTTTTTTTTTTAAATTACATTAATACTTAAATCAGTGACAATATGAATCAGCCCTTTGTCCCGAAGATATAAGGTAACCCTTAAAAAATCTTAGATATAAAACCTCAAGCCAAACATTTGAATACCATATGTTCTAATCAGTTGGTTACTAATTGTAATCATACTGCCAAAAACAAATAGTATTCTCATTTAGCTAGTATCTGGTTGGTTTTCAGTCAAACTTGCTCAGTGCTCAAATTATCAGTTGAGACAAAATGAGCCTTACCACTTCAGAGAAATTAAAAAAAAAACCCAACAAACCAAACCTTATATAAGAAATAGATCAATTCTTAGTTTGTTTTGGAGTTTTCTTTCTTATTAGGGGTGTGTGTGTTTGTTTGTTTTTGTTTTGAACTAGACCTTCAGTTGGTATAAATCAAAATAGTTTTTCTGGTTTTAGTGAAGCTATGCACTTCTACCTGATTGCCACATATAAATTTTCTCTCATTTTGAAGAGCCATCATTCCACGTAAAAGTGTTGCTGAGGTTATTCTGACAATATTAAAGAAAGTTTCAGGTGACTGGGAAGAGGCATTAAAATATATTGCAGCTTCCTACTGTTTAATGGGTTGTTTCTGTGTTATTGATAGAAAATACTTTTTCAAATATTAAAAAATATTTCAAAAATTTCAAATATTCAAAAACTTCACAAAGTTGAGCCAAAATACAGTTTTGGTTAGTTATTATTTGTATGAGACCTTTCACACTGATAAGCAGCTATAATTCCATACAACCATGAATAGAAGTACTAAGAATAATCATCAAAACGAAATCAGAAGAGAAAGAGAATGCAACCAGAAAATTAGCAGGGATTTTGGCTCATATATATGGTATCTCCCTTAGACCAGCAACCAAAATTTGTGAATAAATTTCATTTTATTTCTTTTTGTCAGATTACTTGTTAACACTAGCATCTAAGCCTTGCAGTTTTGATTCAAGAGTCTCATGACAGTCTTGAGGCCAAGGAAATAACAAAAAATTAATTTCAGTCTTGTAAAAAGAACTGAAAAGAGATGAATGAATGGTAAACATCAAACACACTCTCATGATAATTCTAATGCTGAAATCTAATTTCTGATTACTGTCATACAGTCTTTCTCAGGTGTCATATAGTTACAAAAAAGATAAATTGTTGATGGGATCTCTGATAAAATTCTTTTCACAGCATCAGCATTAACCAACAATTTAAATGCATTACATCAAGAAAAAGTCAAAAGGTATTTATGAGATTATGTGTTACCTGGGATACAATAGTAATAATGTAACATTATTTTCTGAGCTCACAATTTTCAGCCATCTGCTCAAGGAGAGATTCCTGAACTTTATGTTTGTTAAATGTAGGACTTGTTAATGTATTTAAGACTTTTCAGCTTCTGTCATAAGAAAGGGAGGAAGATCCTGAAATTTGACATCCATTGCTCAATGAAAGAACACTAATGTTCTTGCTGGCTGCTTGAAGTTCTTTAAGCAGAAAAGAAAGGTTGAATTAATGAGTTTTTCCAGTTGTGTTTAAAAACATTTCAACAAGAAATAGAGAAAATGTAAATTCTGAGTTGCCAAATACCAGTTAAGGTAGAAAAATACAATTAATATTTATTGAATGTATGTATAAACTTCCTCCAGTAAAATTTCAACATTTACCACAATGTCTGCCCCAATCTTGAAAATATTAAAAACTTCTAACATTATTTGTTTGGGCAAAGAAAATACTGGTAGGTTTAGTTCCTCTGCAAAACTGTGAATCTACTCTTTTAGCTCAATAGTAGGCCATGTTTCATGAAATGTTAAAATTGTAATTAGAATTAGTGACCTTCACTGGATTCCATCCACTGATTTTTTTTTTGCCTCCCATTTGGAATTATCTATCTCTTTCATATACAAAAAAAGGCAGCCATATACAGTGAAATACTGTAATAGATTTATATATGTGAACATATGAAGGTCTTTAAACAACTGTTTCATAGTATTTCCTTTTCTGAAAATATAGGTGTTGCTAAGTAGTTACATGAATGAATGTCTCCAGCCTGCATTTCAAGGAACTTATATCCTAGAACTACTATTATAATTGGACCATAATCATGGTTCAGGCACTTGAGTGCTAGTGAAAAAGTGCTAGTAAGGAAGAATCACACTGAAGTTCTGTTTCATATGTCTAGCTGTCATTTTTCCTTACACTCATTCAATCGGTGCTAAATAAGATTTCATTTCATACCTTCAAAATCACCTATATATCCTTATAGTGGATCTTTATAATTGACTGAAAACCTACTAGTTAACATACACAACAGAGACAGATGCAAATACAAAAGAGTCTTGTTAAGTAAATTGCTGCAGGTTGTAGAACGACCATGACCTACAGTCTAACATTGCGCTACGAATGCTGAGCAGAAGGCCAGGGCAGAGAGAGATCTAAAGAACTGTAATTCATAAGTCCTTATCAGTAGACACACAACACAATATGGCAATGTACCTGACTACTTGATGAAAATAATGGGCCTCAACTGAAATGTAAAGTTCTTAGTGTTATGAGAAAGCTGTAGCATTCAAAGGATCTCATGCAAGAAATGAATCTGTGGCAGCAGAAAATTATAGCTATCTCAGATCCCATTTCACAGTAGAGAAATGTGTGAAAAGTTATAGCATTTAGCACCGAGGTATGCGAGCTCTGAAAACAATTTTGCTGGAAAACGAGTATGCATAAAGTTCCCCAGCTTTTTTGTATGATCTTGAACATGGAGTCATAATTCCAAGTTAACTCCTTCCTAAGTAGAATAAATAAAAAATTGGGCGCTCAGGCTAACAATAAGTGAAACTTCAAAGGAGCCTATCTGGATGTCCTCGAGAATAAGGGGTTTTTTTACAGTCCTCTCTTCTACATGCACAGAACCTGCTAGCCTCCGAATTTTCTGAGTTCAGCCCCATTTATTTCACATGTAATCATAGCACTGAAATAAACTGACATGTATTCTGTTAAAACATTCATATTTGCAAACACCACTCCCCCTTACTTTTCCTTGTTAGGAAATGAAGAGTGTAACACCATCACTATATTTACTACAGCCCAAATTTGGCTATGCAAATGCAGAGTCTTGTTCGATCTGAACAAAGAACTCCATGGCAATGAATGGGCAAATGTCAGCAACTTCGGTGGATATCACAAAGGGCAGACAGCATCCTTTGTCGTACCTATGCAGCATGCTGAGCAATGCTAAAGGCAGAAGCTCCTAAGAACTACTCTGGCCCTTCTATGGCTGTCTCATACAGAACTGTGGTAGCAAAAGTCTTTTTTATTAGGCTGTGTAGGAGGTTAAGTTCGATGTGTTTGCCCTTGCCTCCCTTCAGGTGTTTGCACTGTGGACAAATGGACTAAAAGTAGAAAAGAATAAAAACAACTAAGTCTAGACATTTCCAAATCAAACTCATGTCAATGTATTGGGCCAAAACCAGTATTTGTAGCAGGATATGTAGTACACCAAGTCCTATGATGTCTTTCAGAATATATATGTATTACCACGTGGACTGAGCAGTACTGGAGAAGATAAGACCTTTTCACTGAGTCTGTATCATAGTATGTAATCATGGCTTGTAAATCAAAAAGGTTATCCTTAGGAAGCAATATTATTCATGAGGTAATAATAGCTGTCTCCGTTACTTTTAACCTCTTTGTGCTCTTTGTCTTTTTACTGTTTTCAGTTACAAACAATCTCCTTGGCAATGCCAGTGGTGCTGTTTGCACTGACGTCAGAGGAGTTATGCTGCTGTAAATGAGACCAGAATTAGGTCTGTGACAGACCAACAGTGCTGCAGAGCCTTCCAGATGAACAGTGATATTGTTTGCACCACACATGCTTTTCCTACAATCATTGAATGTAGAAGACAGTTGCAAACCGCGGCTTTTACTGGTAATGTTATCAGCATTCCTTCCTTCCCAAAGTAGGAGACTTGGAAGAATGAATTCAATCCTATAACTTTTGATGGTATGAACTTTTGAGGAAGCATTTAGGTTAGTTATGTTTTTAAAAAGGGAATGTCAAAGAAATAAAAATAATTAACTGAATAAAAAGTACAGCTAACTACATTTTAGCAAAAAAAAAATACTATCAAGCTTTTATAAAGAAGAAGTCTTGAGTTTTAACAACATCTAAAAAGCACGCAACAGAATGCTGCATATCCAGTATTTTTGCAATGAAACCACTCAGGGGCTTGAAATTAAGCAACTGCTAACAGCTTTACTGGACCCTAGCCAAAATGCTCAGAAACCATGCAGTTTCTTTTAAGGCTTAAATAGTTTTGACATATTTTCTATTATACTATTCACCATCTTCCCCTGATGATTGCTCAATATAACAAAAAAACATTGTACTTAATACAGGAACATGAGATTTCCCACTGTTGACCATTGCCCATGCTGGAAATTAGTAATATATTCTTAGTCTGTGAAGGTGATTATCATCTTCATCTATCAGATTTATGCCAATGGAATTATACTGAATAGCTTTTTATTCCAAAGGATTTTGCAAAAGGCTTTCTGAAAATCAAAATAAATTATGTTGACCTTAGCCTACAGCCTCTGATCACTATTTTTAAATATAGTTTTGCTCCCTACAGCCAATATATTTTCAACTATTTACATGGTTGGTAAACAATCCTTGCTGTAATCTCTGTAATGCTGACATGCTCTATGAGCTGTGGAAATTATCTAAATATAAGAAATAAAGCTAAAAAAAACCCCCAACACATCAAAATCCCAACTCCCCCTTGAATCTGTAGTTACAGTGGTAGCAGGGTAGGAAGAGGTTAAAGCAAAATCAACATGTTTGTTCATTAAAACAATCTGCATAACTAGAAGTAACCATGGCATCAAATTAGTAATTTAATGCCAATTTGTCTTATCTTCAACAGAAAAACAAAACAAAAAACGCCTACAATTTTTCATTTCTAATTTATAGTGGATCCATGTGCTAGTTCCATAGCAATTATCCAGGCACTGTCAAGAATAAAAAAAATATATTTTCTTGCTTGGTAACCTTTAGCTTAACACTTCAGAATAATATGCTCACTCTAGCACAATGAGACACAATAAATATGAGAATGACTGTTCTGATACTTTTTACAAAAAGAAGAAAGATTTTTTCAAAAGGAAAATGCAGTATGATATGGAATTGTCATTTTACCTTGCATACGAAAAGCATTTCAAAAGCTTTGAGATGTAAACTATGAAGGGAAAATCACTCAGAATGCAGCCAGGCTTAATGGACCTGCATATTTGAACAAGAAATCTCATGAAGATGGGCTCTCTTTCGTGATTCCCTGAATATTACTTGCCATACAAAATTTGAGTTGAACACAGTTACTACTCAGATTCTACATTTTGTTCCTTTATTTGGAAGCACAAAAAATTCCACAACTGACACTTTGGTATAACCTATTCCAGGTGCAGAGGAATAGCATCAACTCTCTGATGTCTTAGTTGCCTTGAGTTCAGGGAAACAGTTAAAAGCAAGAGTAGAGAGACTGGAAGAGATGTGGGAATTTGCATGGAAAAACTGCAAGTCCTGACAAAGAGATTAATATTGACCAAGTTTGGCCGGGTGCAACTTAGGGATAGTTGCTGAAAACTTGCCTGGAAAAATGGTGGTGATAAGGCCCCAAATGCATAGACAATTAATTGATTTGAACATTTTAAATTAACTTAAATGTATAAAAATTTGGCCAAACCTGTAGCCAAAGAGGAAATCATGGAAAAGAGTCTGAATGGAGAGCTGAAAGATTGTTCCCTGGGGATTGTCCAGCAAGAGAAAATAGCTGGGTAACATTTTCAGTGCCTGATCTATAGCCCTCTGAAGTCACTGGGAATGCTTTAAAGGGATTTAAAGTCTGGGAGAGCAAATCAAAAGCACAAACCTGGAAGGAGACGTGCATTGTCAGCACGAGGGTCAAAGGGTGGCCCTTTGAGAGAGAATGGTGGCCCCCAGAAGGAGCGGATGTAGAATACGCAGGTGGATTTTCTCCAAGATCTCCTGTGCAGGTTCGTGCAGGGGGGACACGGGACACCTCAGGAACCGGTGCCTCTGGTATCTGAGCAGAAGCGGTAGCTGATGTGCAGAGATCTGCTGGTACTACATGCCGATTGTGACAGCTGCTACGCTGGTTGTCATACGGGGCACTGGAACCGGAGCTCCAGCACTGAGAGCAAAACCTGCTGAAGCTTGTAATCAAGCTCTCTGGTACGGATTAGTACAATCGCATCCTGTGGAGGGTAAGCACAGATGGAGACCTGTAATACACGTTCACCGGTGAGTTACACAGACATGGACAGGGCGTATCTGACCTTATGCTCTTGAATTTGTCAAGAGCCACTAAAATTATTATCAGTGAATTTGTGCATCTGACTTGTGCCCTGAGAAAGAAAAGCTCTTCAATCACTGATTCACCATCATAAAGCATATGCTTTAATCCCGCTGGAAGTAATAGCCTGTGAGTTTAACTGGGTGCCTTACTTAGAAGTTTCTGTGTATGAAATCTTCATAAATTTATAAATCAGAGCAAAGTAACATGTTCTGGCAAAAAAACCACCAAAACAACAAACAACCCATCCCAAGTCACTTAAACACACACAAGCATGACCAAAATTCAGTGTTGATAGCAGGGCTTGCTTTTTTACCATGGAAATATCAACAAGCTTTATTGGTAACAAAACTTGATTTTCTGAGTAGTATGAGATACAAACTTACAGACAAAAGGTTGGAAAGAAGAGCTGGCGGATGGGTGGTACTCCCTCTCTCAGAAGAAAACCTTACACAAATGACTTCTGCCTGAGAGAAACTCTGCCTTGCTTGCTAATTTCAAGAGGAAGCATGTATTGTACTACGGTCTCTTTTCCTTCTGCTTAGTTTTTAAGTGGAAGTGTGTGGGAGGACAGTTTAATAAAATGCTCTACTCTATATATGTGTATATTTTTGATTGTAATATATTTTAATGGAATACATTTTCGCATGTTAAAAAGCAGTAAAAAAAATGTAAAAACTTATTTCGCCCCAGAAATAAGGGGGCACTAAATATCTGTAATATTTTAATTTTGGTGTGTTAGTATGAATGAGAAGAAAGTCAATATCTTGTTTTAAACTGGTGTGATAGATATGTGAGAAAACTTGTTTTGCTGATTTATGCAGAAATATGTAAACACACATAAAACCACCCAAACATTGACATGAACAAGCTTGTAATTTTCCTGAGCTTTCTGACTAGTGACACAGTTCAGTTTAACGTTGACCTCATGTGTGCTGATGAGTGAAGAGCTGGCCTCCTGGAAGTAGGAGATCACCCTACGTTTACACTGCAGCAAGGCAGAAGGGCAGGGCTGAGCAGGGAAGAATAACTTTTCAAAGAGTTCTGTCTGTCTGTGGCATCTGAGATACTCCAGTGTATCCCATTTAGTGTCCAGCTGCTGGTGCAGAGCTCAGGTCTTGGGTAGGCACTGTGTTGTACCTGCCAGCTCACATGGCATTAGATGCCCCTGTTTAAGCAACTGCATTGCCCTCTTTGACTTTCAAACACAGATGGAGGTCAAGATGTCACACCTGGGAAAGGTCACAGCTGGGTGTTGGCTCAAGGCTTATCCTCCTTCTGAGGACGGTGGCGAGCACTGGCCCCGGGCTGTAAGACTGCAGGTTTTCAGTCCAGTGGGAACACGGTAACTTTCAGAAAAGTCTGCCCAGAATTCCCAAGTTAATACTCACTGTACAGAGATATATACAATTATTTTGTTCCCATTTTTTCTTCTACATCTAAATCAAAACTTTTATGTAGTTTAAGTGCAGTTTTAGCTGTATATATATTTTTTTTTATCTTTTCCTTCCCAAATTTAAAGAAATTACCCTTTTAAGGTAATAATGACAGGACATTTCTTAGTGAGATATTGCTTCAAAATTGAGGTGTGTTTCCTCTTTTTGATGGTTCTAAGGATAGGGTGTTGAGACAAACTATGACCATTTGACCAGCTGCAGTTTTGCCTAATTGGTCACAGGAAAGGTTTGCATGACCTTTTGTGTCTAGTACACAGGAAAATATAATTGTCTCGTCTTCCAAAACTCTGCTAGAACTCATGAGATATTTTAAACTTTGAACTGATACAGACATTTTTTACTTAAGGCACACATTTTTAGTTCAGATTTATTAGCAAAATTTGAACAGCTTAATCATGTTCAAAGTAAAAATACTGCCCTTTGGGAGTCAAATGTTCTGAGCCAAACCTGACCTGTGTGTGTGTGTTCCAGATATCATAGGCTCACTGTTTTCTGGTGGGAATTCTTTGCAACATGCAGCTTTTATTACGGTTAGGAGTTACTGGACCAAATGTTGATGTAAATTCTCATCCTAAAAAAAAATTAAGAATGCATAGTTTTAAAAAATACACACAACATTTATTCTACTGGAAGCATTTGCTTCTCATTTTAGATGGTTTTGGTTTCACATTGTTTTGCCTTGCAAAGTTTATTTTCTTAGTATTGATCATTGCAGCTTCCATTTTGTGTTTTGCCACTGGATTATATTGAGAAAAACCTGTATGTCTTTGTTTCAATCAAAACCAAAGAATGTGAGAGAGCTTGCTAAAATCCATGAACAGCAACCTGTGTGGTTGTAGGACACTGCATATTAATATGGTGATCTCATCTCAAAGTTTCTACCAGCATATCTTGGAAAGAAAATTTTCTTTCAGTCATGCATTTGCATCTCAATTTGATTCTGAGCAGAAAGTACAACCATTATGGATCTCACCTAAATTACATCAAAATATGTTTGGTGTTAATACAACGGGAATCTTTGAGATCACAGAATCACAGAATTTTTAAGGTTGGAAAAGACCTTTAAGATCATCAAGTCCAACTGTAAACTCAACACCACCAGACCCACTAAACCATGTCCCAAAGTGCCACATCTACATGTGTTTTGAACACCTCCAGTGATGGCGACTCCACCATCTCCCAGGGCAGCCTGGCCCAATGTTTGATCACTCTCTAAGTAAAGAAATTTTTCCTAATATCTAGTCTAAACTTCCCCTAGAGCAACTTGAGGCCATTTCCTCTCATTCTATCGCTAGTTACTTGGGACAAGAGACCATCACCCACCTTACTACAGCCCACTTTCAAGTAGTTGTAGAGAGCGATAAGGTCTCCCCTCAGCCTCCTCTTCTCCACACTAAACAACCCCAGTTCCCTCAGCTGCTCCTCATAAGACTTGTGCTCCAGACCCCTCACCAGCTTCGTTGACCTTCTCTGGACACGCTCCAGCACCTCAACATCCTTCTTGTAGTGAGGGGCCCAAAAGTGAACACAGGATTCAAGGTGCGGCCTCACCAGTGCTGAGTACAGGGGCACGATCACTTCCCTACTCCTGCTGGCCACACTATTGCTGATACAGGCCAGGATGCTGTTGGCCTTCTTGGCCACCTGGGCACACTGCCGGCTCATGTTCAGCCGGCTGTCAACCAGCACCCCCAGGTCCTTTCTGCCGGGCAGCTCTCCAGCCACTTCTCCCCAAGCCTGTAGCGTTGCATGGGGTTGTTGTGACCCAAGTGCAAGACCCGGCACTTGGCCTTATTGAACCTCATACAGTTGGCCTCTGCCCATCGTTCCAGCCTGTCCAGATCCCTCTGCAGAGCCTTCCTGCACTCCAGCAGACCAACATACCTGCCCAACTTGGTGTCATCTTACTGAGGAACACTCGATCCCCTCATCCAGATCAGCGATAAAGATATTGAACAAGACTGGCCCCAAAACAGAGCTCTGGGGAACACCGCTTGTGACCGGCCACCAACTGGGTTTAATTCCGTTCATCACAACTCTCTGGGCTCGGCCATCGAGCCAGTTTTTTACCCAGCAAAGAATACACCTGTCTAAGCCATGAGCAGCCAGCTTCTGTGGGAGACACTGTCAAAGGCTTTACTAAAGTCCAGGTAGACAACGTCCACAGACTTTCCCTCATCCACCAGGCGGGTCACCTGGTCATAGAAGGAGATCAGGTTGGTCAAGCAGGACCTGCCTTTCAGGAACCCATGCTGGCTGGGCCTGATCCCTTGGTTGTCCTGCACATGCCCTGTGAGAGCCCTCAAGATGAACTTCTCCATAATCTGTCCCAGTACTGAGGTCAGGCTGACAGCCCTGTAGTTTCCTGGATTCTCCTTCTGTCACTTACTGCAAATGGGCGTCACATTGGCAAGCCTCTAGTCGTCTGGGACTTTCCCTGTTAACCAGGGCTGCTGATAAATGATAGGTACTCTTGTGTGAATCCCGTTTGGTCCCATGGACTTGTGAGTGTCCATGTGGTGTAGCAGGTCTTTAACTGCTTCCTTCTGGATTATGAGGAGTTTATTGTGCTCTCCATCCCTGTCTTCCAGCTCAGGGAGCTGAATACCCTGTGGATACCTGGTCTGGCTATTAAAGACAGAGACAAAGAAGGCATTAAGTACCTCAGCCTTATCTTCATCATTGGTGGCAATGTTTCCCCCCATCCAATAAAGGATGGAGATTTTCCTTGGCTCTCTTTTTGCTGTTAATATATTTGTAAAAACTTTTTCTTTTATCCCTTATGACCGTGGCCATATTGAATTCTAGCTGGGCTTTTGCCTTTCTAATTTTCCCTTTGCAAATCTTTGTTTGAGATCTTTGATCGGGAATCTTTGAGAAAAACGGTGCTGACATGAAGAGAAAATAAGAAGTCTGTCCAAAAGACATGTTACAAGGATGCTTTGCTGCATTATTTCATTTTCATACACTTCCTTCCAATGGTTTCTCAACTTTACTTGTGATGGTTACAGGAGTGGTGATGTAATCTGTGTAAGATTCATGCAAGTCACCAGGATGGAGATATTGTAGTCTTGTTCAGTCTTTATGAAAACTGAATGGCTCTTGATCTTGCTCTCATCCAGTCAGTGGAATTCTTCCAAATGGCAAGGGTGAGACATCTGTACTTACCCAGGCCTAGGAGGACTCCTTGTCTGAAGCTGACAAGATGCAATAATTACAGAAATACAGAAGACTGTAGCAGAATTTTCCCTGAAGGCTTCCTACCCCAAAGAAAGACCAGTGTCTTCCAAGGTCTCTGCTGGTGGAATAATGTTTTTTATTTGCAATTGAACAGATTTTATTTTGTTTGTATTTCTACAGAAAAAAATGAAACATTATAGTGAATGAAATAGGTTTAGATTCATTTATTTAAATAAATTGTCTGAGAAATGTCATATAAGTCTAACATAAAATTTTATAATAATGTATAATAATGTATAATAATGGAGGAAAGATTAATTTGTATATTAGTTGGATAACATGAATTATTTCGAAGTCTAAAAAATACCTGATGTAGCAGCACATTCCAACAGGGTCCAGCACATGAAGTTCCCATTCCAGTACCATAAGCAGAAAGTCAGATTTTCTAAAGACTGTTTATATGTTTCTGACTACTATACAAAGTAGTCAAATTTAATGCATAACACCTCATATACCGAGAATAATGAAATTGTTTCATTAACATGCTCATCTGAAAATGCAACGAATATTTAAAAAAAAAAAACTTTAATAGGGAAGTGTTTTCCTTCATGTCTTTCTGCATATATTTATGTATGAGAACAAAGTATTCACATTGAATTAATCAAATATAATTTACACTGAGGATCTTATGTCTTGCCTGTCTCATGTAAGCTATTTATAAACTACTGAGGGAGTGTAAAACCAGTGGGATTATGTAGCACATAGAACTACTGTGGAGAAAGCTAACGTCTGAACAGTAATCAGGCTTAGTTTGTGTTTGAATTTGTTCAATAAAGATGCAATCAGAGGAGCAAAATTATTAAAGTGATATTCAACTCTGATTCATATTCATCATATATAATATCATGAATCAGTTGTATAGGTAACCTGAATCACTAAAATACAGTTTGCTCAAAACATCAAGATATGATATAATTACAAAGCTGGTTTGGTACATGATGAACTATAAGGTTTTCATTGTTGCTTAGAGTTTTTATTACAATAAAGGTTTCCTTTTGATTTAGAATCTATATATCATAAGCTATAATTAATTTGTCCATCTGCCCTTCATATTTCCCTTCATATAAGAACTTCACAGGTTACAAAAGCATCATGAAACACAGCAGAGATAGTCTGAAATGTATTAATCTTAACTGGTGGGTGTTTCCAGCTAATGGGAAGAAATAGGCATAAATACTTTGCCCGTTTTTTTCCTATTCCTCAGGGAAATAAACACTGATAAGATCAGTAGCAAAACACTACAATATGTGAATCTGAACATATGCTGTTTGTTTCTGATTAAGGCAGAAAGGGTAGGAAAGAGAGCAAATATCATTCATCAATACTCTGTATTTATTTGTATATGCAAAGCCTATCTCTGAATGGATGTATGTGAAATATATGTGAATCCTGTACTGTGATTAAGATGAAACCCAGGGAGTACCACATCTAAATATGACTCCCCTTGCGCACACAAACTCATTGTGCAAGAAACTACTCACATACATATGAGAAAATATATTAAAGAAATAGTATGCAACCTCAGCTATGCTTCTTATGGCACTTCTTAGCAAGAAACTTTGTCCAAATTGTCTTTAAATTGAGTCTCTGATGTCCAAGGTGATTGAGTCCAAGGTCAATTTAAAGTTCTAGACCTTGGCTGAACCAATACCTCATTTGTTCTGCACTACACAATAACTTACAAAGTGCAGGGTTTTGCAGGTGCTTAATAAAAACCCATTATTATCTCTCATATATGAACAATAAAAGATGTAAGAAGGAAAAGGCTACATTTTTGTGTTCAGTTCCTTGGCAAATAACTGGAATGCTGTCATCAATATCCAGTCTTGAGGCAAAATTTGCAGATGAATAATGGGAGTTTTGCCTGTTCGAGGACTTTAGGCCAGGTCTGACTTAACAAAAATCACAGTACAACTCAGGCTGAGTAAGATAAACAAACAAGGTAAAGGGTAGTTCCTACCCCATACTTCTGAATCTGAGTATTCCCTGAGTTGAATCTGGGGGGTGACTCTTCCTACAGCAGAGTTAAAAATCAGATCTGAATTTGTTCAAACGTTTGGACCTGGTAATTTGGGTCAAACTCTATCTAATGCTAAAATGCACTGGATTTCCTATAACCTTCTTCTTTTCTTTCAAGCCTGCCAAAGCCCATGAAATCAAAATTACTATAAACAACTGAACTGAAGCTAAAGACTATGAAAATTAGTTACTCTCCACATCCCACACAAGATGTTTCCAAAAGGCCAGGTAGGTGAAGACTATTCTTCAAGAAGTAGAATATGGGGGTAGGTGAATTCCAGAAAAATCAGTTATACCAGGATTATGAAAACTTCTAAAATAAACATAAATAGCACTAGAGTGACCACTGAAAGCAACAGACTGAAAGATAGTCTGTCAGAAGAAAATGCTCAGGCAGTTTATAAAAGTCATGTGAAAACATTTCTTAGTACCTTCTAGGTCCTCTGTCAAACTGCAGGATCCCTGCTCTTATCAGCACAGATCTCATAGTGTATCATGCAAAGAGCAAGAAGTGGAATGTGGTTCTTATCTCAGCTTGTGACAGAAAACCCAATAAATCTCAGAGAAAAGGCTACAAGTGAATTATGAGTGCCTTACTGTCTTATTTATACGACGTATTTTTCATCTGGTAAAAATGATGGTGTTGATTTAAAAGTGTGGAGAGAAAGAGAAATGGAAAATAGGAAAAGGGAGGTGGAGGGTTTTTACCTTCTACCAAAAAAAGGTATGCTTACTGTTTTCTTTTAACCTTTCAGGAAAAATTACAAAAGCATAACTTTATCACTTGTGGAAATGATAGGTGTGGTACAGCAGCCAATGATTTAAGGTTTTTGCAGCCTTTAACTGTATACCATCAATATATGTTATCCTATATCTATAGCGGGAGCTTTCTGAACTCCCTGTCCCTGTCACTGTCATAGACATGCTGTAGCTCAGGCATGAGAGTCCCTAAATTAGTTGTCCACAAGTGACTGGATTGCAAAACACTTTGATACACACATCTGCCCAGCCTAGCCAGGCAGTTTAAGTGTCCTTCAATGAGATACTACTCCCCTCGGACAATCACTGAACTTAGGGTAAGGCAGTTTTTGAAAGAAGCCCAGAGTTTACTTAATGAATAATGGGTGAGTGTGTTCATGAGTCAAACTTGAGTCTGCTTTGAGCATCTGAACATCCGAATTTTAGTTTAAGAAAAAGCCTGACAAATATTTTTCTAAAGGATTTCGCTCTCTTAACAGTAACAAAGTACTCTAGAGATGTCCCACAAAAATTTACTGTGTTACTAAATCGCATACTGTAATATTGAGATTGGTTCATTTTAGCCTGTGGACTGCAGGTCCAGGATGGGTAAAAGGATTCTGAGATCTTATTTCCATTTTTCTCTGTCTACACTCTTGGGAAATATGCTTAGTTTGCAACTTTCAACCAACCTTTCACAGATGCCAGGAACCACAGCGGGATGTTTTTAGGGTGCATGTGAGGAAGGGCTGGTTGAATGTGAGGTCATGATATGAAATATGTAATCAACTCCTTTCCAACTAGAACTCTATCCATTTAAAACATAAAACCCATGGTTCTTACTATTGCTTTATTTTTTCTTTTATTTTAAATGCATCCTTTACAGCAAAGCCAAGCTGGCTCTGTCTCCTACTAAAACACTCCCCCAGTACAAATGAGTATTTTTGTTAAAGCATGGGGATAGTAGAAGAATTATGATTCTGTTCGATAAAATCTTTTTGTTTTAAATAGTTACCATTTTTCCATGGAGAAATCAGACACCTTGTTGGTGTTTTCTTATAGTAAACATAAGGTCACTGAAAGGAAACAGGATAGATGGAAGATCACCATGGTATTAAATTACTTCCATCTGCAAAGACTATAAATTGTGTAGACATAAAAAGAGAAGTTATGATAAGAACTCTGAAGTGTCGTGTATCTGGACTTTAAAATGTTCTTCTCCTAAGGACTTTATTCTACTGCCAAGATTAAGAAACATCAAGTCATGACTCAGGAGCTGGGCCCTGTCAAAGGCATTCTGCTCGAGAAATGTACTCCCTCCTCCTGAATTTTCTTTTTCATTCTCTATAGGAAAGATGATCTCAGAATATTGACTGTCCATTATGATTTCTTACATACACATTTTCTTAGTCCGTGGCTTGACACTTGTTCTAAGAAGGACTGAAGCTGGGGAAAATGTTAGGAAAGTACAAGCTTATTTTCTTTTTCTCTTTGTTAATTGCCCCTAAAGAGACATCACATCTTCTTATTTTCAGTTCAAATATATCTCAGGCTATGAATCCAAACAGACTGTTTTCTATATTCACAGTTCTGCAAGTGCTGAGTACTCATATGTGCAACTTTAAGCACCTAAGTTACTTTCCATTTATAGCACTTACATTAAAAACTTGATTTTCCAATTTCAACACAGGTGTTTTCGTCACTCATTTCACATGGCATTCTTTCTTGATGGTTATACAACTCCTAAAACTTAGAAAATCTTTCTAAATTGCTCTGTAAAAAATTTTACTGTATTATTTCATGAAAACATGTTAATTATGCCGCCTTCAAAAATTGTATGACATACAAACAGAAGGTGAAATGAATGCAGTTCAAAAATTTTTTAACTCCTTTAAGTATTTCTGGGAACAATGATATACAGATCAATAAATACATTTAATCTCCATTCTTTGAGCATTGAGTACTGTCAGTATTGCAGAGAAAAAATCTTCTCTCAATTGTGATTTTTTTTTCTTCTTTGCTTCTTTTAGGGGAATTTACTTACAATTCTTTTAAGGTGCATTTTTATACTAAAGGATTAATGTGTTTTGTGGATTTCTATCAGTTTAGAACAATGTGTTCATTGCAGTTCATAGCGTGCACTCAGAAAAATTGATATGTGAATTAAAGTTTTTTCTCAAGGAAGTCCTGCATACTTGCCTAAAAAAATACATTATAAATATAACAAAAACATGTATGCACAGACCACAGATATAAACATTTTACAAGGGTAACTCCCATTCCCGTCTGTCTTCTCCTTGTATATCAAACAAATTACTGTAATGTAACAAAGCAATTGCTGTTCCTTAAGTTGCTTTTCAATTGGAGCCTTGTCTTTATCTACGCACCGAGAGAACAAAAATGTTTATTTATACATGTGGGTCTTTATAGTTCCTACTCAAAAAATGCTGCATACAAACATCCAGGATTTCTCCAGCAGAAGGAACACAAACGCACACATTGAAGATAATGACTATAGGTGAAAGTTCCATTTGGCAGTTGTCCACTCGGCTTGAAGATATTAACAAGGGGACTTTAGAGAGAGATGCCAGATTTCTCTTCATCACTACCCAAGGCATTGTTACAGAGATGTCTGGCTCCAGGTTCAAGTATTTCTTTTCAGCTAAAAAGAACTCCAGGAGTTTTCTTTGATTCTGCCTTTGATAAGCCCCCAGTAGCCCTCCCAAGGAGATAATGATGAAAGAAAGTAATGAAGAAGGTTAGAAAATTTTTAAGGAAAATCACTCTCTCCAAAGATGTTCAGTCTTGAAGACTAAACTAAGAAAAGAGGAAGAAAAGATGTAGACCAATGGGTCCCTGAAGCTGATGCCTCTGACTGTGTTGGAAGAGCATCAGAATTACACAGTAGGAACAGAACCATTCTTTTTAGTCCAACTGTTTTTCATTCAAATTCTGGCTTCTTCCTGGAATACTTCAGCAATATAGAAAATATCTCCTCTCTTCAGTTTAAATTGTTTGATTCTGGCAATTTTTTCTCTACTTTGGTCTTCTCTACAGTTGATTGGTTAACAACACTTGAAAAAGATTTAGAGGAGAGGATCATTGAATCTTAATATTTCCACGTCATTTGAAATAATTAGAAACAAAGAAATTTTCCTTCATTCATTTACCCAAAAGGCTTATCTATCTTCTTAGTCAATTGAGAGTGGTTTTTAGTCAGCTAAAATCATACAGTGAAAGCTAATGAAAGTTATTTCATTTAGTTGCTGGCAGAAAAGTAAGCTGTCTTTTAGTGCTTGCAGGAGACATATTGGAATAACTCCATGCCAAAATAGCAGTAGAGATATTCATATAAAATATATTGTAAGTGGATTGTGAAGGAGAAAGGCAAAGTATTTTAGAAGTGTCCAGTCAGTGATCTGTTTTTCTTTTATTTATAACTTCTGAAATTTGTTCCAGCTTTTGAACAGTTGAAATATTTATTCTAACTGTTACACCAACAATTACAGTATCTTTGTTTTTTTTCAAAACTGGTTGATTAAAACAGGTGGGAAATAGAGGTTTTTCTTAGTATGGCAAGGGTCAGTTAACTACTGACAAATCCTGAATTTTAAGCTAAAAATCTCTATGGAAAACTATGGGGAAAATAAATTGCCACAGAAATATGGTCAAATGATCCTCCTGTAATTTTTTCACCTCTTTTAAATCAGTAGCAGACATATTTGCCTTACCAAAATATTGGTATTCATAGCATTAGTGTTTAATCTGAACTTGCAACCCTCAAACCCTGTTATGATCATTGAAGAGGAACATACATTTTTTGGTAAAATTACTCTCAGCCTATTGAAAATGTCAAAAAGAAGTAGGAAGGTTTTGACTCTTAATGGACTATTTCTCCTTTCATAATGTTCTATTTTGAGTCTATTTTCTAGTGGTAAACTGCTGACACCACAAAATTATGAGCTTATCCAGATTGTTGCACTTGTAGTGCTATGTTAATATAAATGTAAACTGAATAGAACTGAAAGGTAAGCTACAGTAACAGTGTTATATCTCTTGTGTTTTCCTGTGTGTTTGTTGTACCCACAGATTCTCAGAATCGTTAAGGTTGGAAAGGACCCTTGAGATCATCAAGTTCAACCTTCAACCCAACACCACCATGTCCACTAAACCATGTCCCAAAGCACCACATCCACACGTTTTTTGCACATTTCCAGAGATGGCGACTCCACCACCTCCCTGGGCAGCCTGTTCCAATGTTTGAACACTCTCTTGGTGAAGAAATTTTTCCTAATATCCAATCTAAACCTCCCCTGGTGCAACTTGAGACCATTTCCTCTCGTCCTATCACTAGTTATGTGGGAGAAGAGACCAACAAAAAACAATTCAGCTTTTAATACTACACAACTTCATATTTTCTCTTACACACTCTCTTATTTATATGCTCGCTCTCTACCCTCTATTTCATTGGTATCTTCTGAACTTCTTACTGCACAAGGCAGAGGACATTTTATCATCCAATTCTTAGTTACATAACTTTTAATGCAGTCCTCACTCACTATCATGATATGAGCATTTAGTATTAAGATTTCTTTAATGACTAAACAGTAATTTTAGTCTCTGATCAAATAGGGGACTCTACTATCCAGAGCACTCTATACAGTACCCTAAGTAAAAAGTTAATAATCAGTAATCAGTTAATAACAAGTAATCAGCACCTTAAATAAACAATTAAAATAAGTATTATCTTTCTCCCTTACTGTCTTAGGCCGATGAATTCCATAAGAAAGACATATAAAGGCAACAAAATTTTGTTATTAATAATCAAGGGTTAAAGGGGATTAGAAAGAAAACGAATAAAAGGCATGAAGTGTTTTCATTGTGCCTGCTCCAAGTCACTGCAGAATTTCACTTTCTGTCTTATTTATTAAGCAAAAGACAAATTACCCTGATGTCAAGGAAATACAGCAGGGGGGCAAATGAAACAAGTGGCCAATGTATGTAACTATTTCATGTTGTTTCCCTGTAGATACAATGTTCTTTTAAGTTTTGCTTTTACATGTCTTAAAAAAAAAAAAGAAAAAAAAAAAAAAAAAAAAAAAAAAAAAAAAAAACAGACTTCATGGAAGAACTTCAGCAATTAAAATCCCTCTTTTTCCTGTCAGCTTTAACAGTCAAAGTTTGCAGCAGCACTATCAGTTCAGACTTATCACTCCTTTGGCAACTTGTGCTTCCCGATATCAGAGAAATGTTGTAATGAAGTGGATCACTGTTACATTTCCCTCATTTTTTTCATAGATTCACAGAGGTTAACACTTGTAGGAATCAAAAGATCATCTTTTCTGACCTGCTTTATATCATAAACTATTACTTTTTATACATCTACTCTATTTTGAACCCTGCTACTTCTCTTAAACTAACGTTTAAGTGTGTTTTCATAAAGCATCTCATCCAGAAACACATCCTGTCTTGATCTGAAGATAATAAAGAAGCCCAGTGCAGAATCCACTCTTTTCTTTTGACAATTTGTTTTTCATAAGTGCTAATAATTCCAAGCATTTTTTTCTAGATTTCCCTCAAAAGTTTAGGTGTCAATTTTATTTTTCAATATAAGACCCATGCACATGTTAGTGTAAAAATCCTAAGCTGGTTACGGCTCATTTTTGCTAATTCATTCTTCCAAGGCTTCCATGATCCCTTATTGTCACAAGCATTCTAAGACCTCCCAGCCTGCTGTGACCCCAAGTGTTTCAGAATTAATATTCCTTACATCTGCAGGTAGGATTGCATTCCTCACTCTTAGCTGATTTTGTTTGTATAACCAAAGTTGTCCTTTTTCTTTATTATGGATTTACAGCTTTACATTCATCTAGTAAAGTCATCTTGAAACATTCCTTCTTCTTATTCAGACTTTTCTATTTAGGTATTCCTTTCAGCTGTATTCCTGATTTTCATCAGACAAGACAAACTGCCTCCTTTGAATCATGGCCTGTTTCTGTTATTTCTGCTGATTTTCTTTTATTTGCTTACATTGAATAGAAGTTATGATCACTAGCCAACCATCAGTTTGTAGCCCCACGATTATGCATTGTCTTTATTTCTTGTGATGAAATTAAAAATAGTGCGATCCATGCAAATACCTTATATTGCAATAACTTCTGTCTTAGAAAATAAGCGTGTATGATTCCTTAAATACTTTAATGTTTTTTTACTACTACCTGCCTGAAACCTTCAACATTTCTCTGAATGTGAGTCCTCCATCGTACAGTGCTTTTCTTTCTGCACAGCACGGACAGACAATTAACACATCATGGTTTTGGTGTGAGTCTGTGGCCTGTCACAAACTCCTACAGATCTCCCTTTCTGGACGATGTTCATGAGCGTGCTTATCTGCAGCTATTCCAGGATTCAGCCATCCAGGCTATTAATAGCTTTACAATAGGTAATATTTGTCATAAAGAACACCATCTGTTATGCCCTCATCTCCTTTTTTTCTGTAAACCTTACAGCCCATGATTTTAGGATAATAATCATATGAGTCACCCCAACTGGCTTCACTGATTCCATCCACAAAACATTTTTCTTGCCAACAAGAATTTCCATTTTGTGTCACTTGTTACCCAGATTCCTAGTATTGTGAGGCTGAAAAACAGCCTTTTCTTTATGCTCTTCATTGTTCATGATGCTCCAAGTTTTAGTTTGTACGTTGCTTGCCTTCCTCATAATTTCGTAGTATGTAGTTCAGTCTTTGTGGAGATTAAAGGGACTTTACAGCATGATGCTGCTTGAGTGCCACAGTAACCACAGCAAAAACTGTGAGATAATGAGGATGTCCTGAAAATCTTCTTTCTCTATGCTCTGAGCAATGACCACCTTTACGATATGAAGATACCAGCTAGCCTCTTCTAGGCAGGAGAAAGAAGCTGTTTTACTTGAGTCAAAAATCTTGCAAAGCATTTCAAACGAGTAAAGCCATTTGACAGCTCAAGACACAAAAAGAACGAACTGACTCCAGAGGCAAAAAGAAGAACTTTTAAAGTTCTCCTGATGTGGAGGGGGAAAACTAGTACCCTGAAGATCAATCTTAGACACCAGGACTAACATACATAATTTTCCACCTCCAGCACTTTAATGAAGGACAAATGCTGCTGAGTGGGTTCAGTGCCTGAGAGCCCCTTCCAGATTGCTGTGTGGTCTGGTGTGTTTCTATGTAAAGCATTACTTGCATTCTGTGTTAGAAGATTTCTTATCCTGCTACACACTCTGTGTGCCTGTTGCTTAGAGGGGGCAAGGGGCATGGGGAGGATGAGAAGGTGGAATTGAGAAGGGAGACAGGATGTTTGCTGATGAACTGTTTAACAGAGAATTTGTCTTTCAGTAGCCACTGTCAGAAACTGGTAAAAACATGCCTTTGATTTTTATTTTCTATCATGAAACATGAAATGCTGCCAGCATATATTTTTGTCTGCCAAAATTATCTGCCAAATATCCAACATACTTTGTATTTTGTGGAATGACTGAAACTGAAATCATCTCCCTGTATGACGAGGGTGATGTTCCCTACATTTTCAAATCGTATTTGGACTTCTTCCATAAAGATGTTATCTGATTTATGGCAGTACCTACTGTGGTGCCTGTTAGGCACTGACTTCCCACCTGACCATTGCCAACAGCTGCAGAGGAGTAACAAAACTGGCATCCTAATTCCAGTGAGTGGGAGGTCAATGCAACATCTGTCTTTGTTATCATCTGCTTATTTGCACATGACTGCACTTTTTTTCTCTTTTGCTGGTCAAGGAGTCTCTTAAGCATTTCAGTAATGTTTGCTTCACTGCATGTTTTGTTAGGTTGTCAGATTTCTGTAACTCATTTAGAACTTGTTTTATTTCAAATAGAGCGGGTCAAGTGAATGCAGATTTTTCTAGTATATCTCCTAGTTTAGATTATGATAATCAAATCAGTAGGAAACAGGTTTATGTAATTTATGTGTATGAAAAAATAAGTAAATGTAGTCGCTACTTCTCCAGAGATACATAGTTGAAAGCATGTCTAACACAGCAATAGCAACACTGAGAAAGAGTATGTGTGTTAAGTATATGAAGTGTTAAGCTTCATTGATATTTGTCTGGTATATCTTTTTCCCTCAAGCTTTGCACTCTGTCAGTGCTAAGAACTGATGAAGTAGCATTTCAGAAACAACGTCAAATCAGATGAATCTGGGTAAAATTGTTCACATCTCACCATTAAATATAAAGAGGAGCCTAAGTACCCAGTGTTAGAGCACACAAATACCTTCAAAGATAATTTCTGGATTCTCCATGTTCTTCCAAAATTTTTTTGAAATTACTGAAGTTTAAATAGCAACAAGTCTACTTACCATTGTTGGTGCTTTAAACTGTGAAAAAAAATCTACCATCCTCTGCCTCTGTATTGTCTACAATGCACAGCTGCAAGGAAAGCGGGAGGTGCCAGACTTACCTCTCTATTTGTGAAGCATTCAATGTCACTGCTCCTAGGCTGCCCCTCGGCGCAGGCTGAGCTGTGGGTACTTGGGTGCATCACCCATCACATCCATAAGGCAGCTCACAAGGCAACAACAAGAACAGAAGCAGGGGATGAGTACATGCTGAGGACTTGCTTCTTCCAGGATAGACGCTTCCGTTGGACTGCAGAAGTACATGGTGGTACTTCAATGAACTCTTGTAACACCTTGATCTTAAACTCATGTGTTTGTGGGGTATAGGGGATTGTGAGATAATGTAAAGAAAAGTGGAATAACATGTCATTAGTTTTTTTTTTTTAAATGTCAACCTCATATAACATTTTGTATCACCGAGAGAGTGGTCAAGCATCGGAACAGGCTGCCCAGGGAGGTGGTGGAGTCACCATCTCTGGAAGTGTTCAAAAACTGTGTGGATGTGGCGCTTTGCGACATGGTTTAGGGGGCATGGTGGTATTGGGTTAATGGCTGGACTTGATGATCTTGAAGGTCCCTTCCAACCTTAGTGATTCTGTGATGACATTATCAAATGCGCACCAATTAAAATTAAACAATCTGTATTATATTTTTAAAAATATTTATTATATTAAACTTAATTGTACATAACTAAAACATTTTACATATGCCAAAGTTTCTTCAGTGTGCTTCAATTAACAGGCATTACCTAAAACAAGAGAATGGGGAAATACTAAGGCAGAGACTACAGGTGCAAGTAGATGGGATTGGAAAGGAAGAAGATCATAGAAAATACCAAGTTCTTAGAAAAAAATAAGAAAATCTATTAACAGAATAATGAAACAGTAAGGAATGAATGGAATTTACCAAATAGAAAAGAGAATATTTGAAATTATTTTTGACTAAAAAATAAAAAGAGAGAGAGGTATTCTGCTGAGGCTGCTTAAAGAAGAAAATGACAGCACCTTTGAATTAAAATCCAAAGTATGTAGGAATTTCTCTACTAAACATTATCCAGCTCTTTCTGAATCTAGTTTTTGAATACAGGTCAATACTAGCAGTCAAGGGAATCCACGAGCTGCACAGTACCTGACCCGTTAGAAACATCTTCCTGATGGTAGTGGATGGTGTCCAGAACCTATTTTTCCAATGAGAAAAAAGAAGGCAGATGCAGAAACCAAAAATTTATTCTCAATGCCTAGGAAATATACAAGTATGGCACGTTTTATTAGTTGTGGATAACAGTCCACCTGAGTAAGGGTTTCAAGATTCAACTGAAAATAAGAACAAACAGAGGAGTTCTGAGCAAACATAGGTGAATACAAATAAAGAGGAGTAAGGAAGAAAGAGAAGTGAAAAGTAATAACATACCTATAGACTTGTGCAGAAAGTATAGGTCTATGTACCTAACAGACCTATACAGGAAGCCATAGCCTAACAAAGTCAAGCAGAAACAAGGCAAAGAGCATAGAATTAAGTAGGATAGGCATACACTTAAAGATTTGAATGAATTTGTCTGTAATAGCACAGAAGTTGTTAAAACTAACAAAACTAGAGCATTGCTGAAGTTTTTGATAAAATATGTGGTTTATTAAGGCTGGCTGAAAGATAGCGGAAAATTTTTGGAGAGCATGTGGAATGAAACCAAAAGATAGTGCTACTCAAGATGAGAACTAAGTATGGCTGGCTTGAGATATTTATGGTTGAAAAACTAAGAAATAATCAGGAAGTTCTTGATTAATTCTAATGAGGTCTGGCTATGTTTTAATAAGCAGGTAAAAATTTGCATGACAGAAATCCAGAAAAGACATCCAACACAAAATATGAGACACACTAAATCCAAAGAAACTTAGGGAGTATAGAAACAGAAAAATGTCTTGTGCAACTGTCTACATGAGGGGAAATGAAGGAAGAAACAATTCTTTCAATAGGCACTTAAGCTATAGAGCACAGACCAAGCACACTTCAGGCCTTACACTTTTTTTTTAAGTTTGTAGGTTTCCAAAGTAGTGTATAGGACTGATAGAAGTGAATGATGTGAATTTCTCTGTAATCTGCTCCACAGAAACATCAATGTTAAATATTGTTTAAACCACATGCAATAAAGACTTGTGGAAATTAATCGACTGTGAGAAGAAGGTTGTAAGATTTTACTGAGGTGCCAGGATATAGCTTTGATTAATAGGATATTAAATAACACTCAGTAATTTGACCGGTCATGAATTAATCTCTTTTCTTCCTGTTGATAGATCTCATACCTCACTTATCACTATGTCAGACGTTTGATATAAGGTATTAAATCATTTTGAACATTTTTTAGATTATTCAATTATAAACCTTGTGACTGTTTTATCTCATATCATTTGTTTGATGACAGCCCATTACATTAAAAAGTCTAGAGGAATCTAATGACTCAGTTATGAAAATTTTGCAGTCAGCAGTAATTAGCATGAACACCTGGTTATAAGTAAAAGACAGAAAAACGGTTTCTTAGAGAGATGTCCTCATTACAGAATAGAAGAAATACTAGGTCTTGCTGTTGGTAAAAAAAAAAAAAGTGCAAATCCAGAGAGACCACTGAAAAAGGTAGAAAGACACATTGGAGGGCAGATCATATTTTATCCAGTGTTGTTCTGTTTTGACAAACCGCAAACAGAAATAATAACACGATAAAAATATGTGTCCATGGAGATGTCTAGAATGTGCCAGAGTGGATATGCAGCCCGTTCAAGGGCAAGTCCAAAATAAAGGTATTTAATGGAGAAGTAAAAAGTGCAGTGAACATGTTGTTTTTTCAAATAAAGCATACATTAATATGGGACAGGTTATGTAAGTGAGTGGATACACTACTTTTTCAAGTGAGTGGGAAATTTTCAGCTGTATTAAGGTCCACAGAATTTTGCTTCAGTTTGGGGATAGTTTTCTTAAGTATGGAGTAGAAATGTAGCCTCTAATCTTGCATTTTAATTGACTTAAATTGATTAGCTTTATCCTGCTACATAACCACTGAAATCAGTTAGGCCTGCAAATATTTATGTAGAATGAATTGAAGGACCATGACTTTTCTTCCCCAAGATGAAAGGCAGGAGAGGGGAAAAAGAGAAGTGTGATAGGTCCTAACTACATATATTGCACTGCATTTTTCCTGCAAGGGGACCCACAAGGGATCTAGTACTGCTCCCAGAAAGAGAAATGAGAGACCAGGAGATCCACACTCACCCATTTTCCCTGTAGACCCATGATCAAGATGTCATGGTAATTGCCAGTAAAGAGAACAAAAACATGTGAGAACATGATTAAATAGGAAAAGTAAAATAGTATTAGAAAATCCATAATAATAATAATAACGCAATTGTCATCTGGCACCACTTTGTATTTGTATAGAGTAATTGAGCTGACTAATTGAACTTGTGTTTCTTAATTTTCATGATAAGGCTCAGTATCTACAATTTAAGCAAAAGAGATTTTCTGAAAATAGAATGATATCCAGAATTTGTATTATAGTTTCCAGGAATTGTTGGGATGACTCGTGACCTTGTGAGCTTAGTAGTCTAAAAACATTTAATTTGACTATATAGACAGGAAAATTACAGGCCAAAATTGTCCTTGATTTTATCTCATTTTACCATGCAAACTCACAAACTTTATCTCCATTTTTTTTCTCCTTTTTACTGTCAGAGGGCTGATTTTGCTTTGCGCAAGTAAAGCCAAAGAGAGGATCTAGGCCTAAGAAAATATTATCTTAGAGCATAGTGTCCAAATTTAATTTCCTAGGGTAATATTAACATAGAACTATGTTGTACTATTCTAGAGGCAGACCCTAATCTTGAGCTTTCGATGTCCAGCTGTTCTCCATTTCCTTTAGAGAAAAGGTGGTAATCCCCCTTGGTGTGTGTCATTTTGAAATAATTTGAGTCACAAAGCAAAATCACTATTATGATAATCATAACCTGGAATTAAATGTTTAAGATTTTAAGCTAGAAAAGGAGAAGTAGTTCAATAGTGTATTACATACATGATATTAAGCCAAGCTAAAGAGGAAATCTACTGCAAACACCACTCATATTTCACCAAATAGGGACTGACCCCATTCTGAGAAACCCATAGCTACTAAATACACAGATATCTTCCTGGAGTATGTCATATATACAGCTTCCTCTCTGCTAAGTAGGCCAGCCTAGTAACTTTTACAATAAAACATTTATCTCCATCTAAATAATGCTAAAAATACATCGACACGAGACCTGAGATTCTTTAGCATAGAGGCAGTGGTATAAAAACCCAGTAGCACTTAAACAATGATTCAAAGTTCACCAATCACCTGTAAACAAACACATACAGTTCAGTGTCCCCCTCAGACTTGAAGGAGAACTTACGCTCACCTGTTTTCAAACTCCCAAGCACACATGCTTTACACTATCCCCAGAAGAGCCCTTTAGTAGTACATGGGAAAAATATGGGCGCAAATATGTTGAACTTCAGGGAGAGGTGATACAGCTTGATTGTTTGGGCTCTATGCAGCAATAGTAGTATAGCAACAGGAGAAAGACTACTCCTTAGTCAGGTCATACGCTTTATGGGTCATAGCAAAAGCAGCTGTTGACAAAAGGATGTTCAGCTTGGATACCAAAACACTGTGTTACATGCTAATTTAGGAATGCTTAATTCAAGATGCTGCATTGTGGAACATGGGAATGCTTTAAAACTAGATCTCTATGTTGATTTTTTTCTAATCTTGCAATAAGGAAGTCATAGATGACACGGCAAAGTTATCTGACAGGATATATTTTCCAGTTAGAAGCTCCAAAAACTCGTTAGGTGTATTGCAATATACCTTCACTGAAAGTAACAAAGGCAAAGAGCTGTCCTGAGTTTGAATTCTTTAAACTGATAAAGAAGACATGTTTGATAAAATGATTGATATTCTGCCTGTCATCCTCCATGTGCTTCCCCAAACCCTCCTGATCTTATAAAGGTCAAGCTGAACTTATTTTTCTCCCACCTCTTGAACCACCAATGAGAGATTAAATTGATCTTTCTCCCAGCAATTCCTGATACAAGGAGATGACAAGATAAGCCAGTACAGATTCACACAATGGCAAACAGAAGACTCCTGCTCTCATAGGTCTTTCATCTGGTGTGCACTTACAAGGTGCAAAATTACAGAGACAAATTTCCTATGCAGGATACCCATGGTAGCATTTAACACACAGAATGTGGCTGGAAATAATAGAAGATAACAGACTGGCAGGCCATACCCAAAAGAATACAAGGTCTTAACAAGGTTACAAAAAGGAAGAGCTTGTGATGTAAGTTGTGATATATGCACCTCATATCTATGTATAAATGAATGTAGCGTGGCTCTGTAGCAACACAATTTAGTATGGAACATAATATCTCCCTTTAGAGGCTTGTGGCAAAACCTCAACTGAAGTTTATATAGTCTGTTTCAAATTAATTATTCTATGTATTTATATGTAGCTCCAAGCTTAAAAGATGGTTTACATTAAAGTGTCATTACATTAAAAAGAAAAGCAATTAATTTAAAAATAGTTGTACAGAGCACATAATTACCACTCCAGCTGCTCAGGGATGGGATTCAACAGAATGAACACCACCATAGTGTAGTCCTCAAATCCCATTTAAACCCTGGAGGCCATAGTATCCACTGCGAAGGCACTTATGGGCCAACTGTCCCTGCCTAGCTTCTCCTGGGCCTCCCTCCACCCTGCCCATTGCCCATGGCCCCATTTCAGGCCAGCTGAGGCCATCAGTCCAGCGATGCTGGAGGAGTGCTGGTATCTGATTGTTGTCTTCTGCTCCTCCTGGACAGATGCTGGGCCTGTTTTCTCCCCTTGCTGTGGTCTGCTCTGGGACCTTGTCACTGGCACCCTTCTCTACCCATCACAGTCAGGTGTTTCCTGGAGAGGGCACCAACTGTGCTGGGCTCCTGTCTTATCCTCTTTCATGGAGTAGCCTGCCAATCATTGCTCCCTGGCACACTAGTCCAGGTCCTCTGACGTCACCAGGAGCATAGATGTTCAGCCACTTGAGTCCAAGTTACATTTGTGGGAACTTCGAAAAATATAAGTTCAGGGTTGGGTATGCACTCATCAAATTTCAGATAGCTCTTCAGTCTCCTGTGGGATTTTTAATTTCATTTTGATCTTCTGGGGTCATTTTAACTCCCAATTCTTTGGTTAGGAAGGGAAGTAGGAAAATTTGGTATTTTGAATGCTTTTCTTTTGATTCATCAATGAATTTATGCTTTAGGAGACTGTTTTATTTACAATGCGCTCCCTCCTCTGCCCAAGACACATGTTCACCACACAGCAATTCACAATAAAAACATTATAAACTGCAAAACCAGCAATCTGACAAGGCAGGTCATTGCCACTGGTATGTGATTGCTGAAGTAAAAGGAAATATTTGTCACAAGTGTTTCTGCTATAGATCTGAGAAGTCTTGTGGGACTTTTCTTAAATGGGGTTAAACTACAACAAGACTAAGATGAACTGTTATTTCATAAATAGTCTTAGATGTAAAAAGTGTTGTTCAATAAAGGTCCAAATGTCTGCCAGAGAAAAAGGAATGACATTACTCAAACAGCTTCCAGCAGCTGCTGAACAATGAGCACCCTGAAGCCCCATTCTTCAGCAAACCTTGAGACTGCATATCTTGTAGGGTTAGAACGAGGAGAGGCTTGGAAAAGAAGATTGAATGAGACTTCCCTTCAGCCAAGACTAACACAGAGAACGTCCAGCAGCATTATTGAATTCTGGATACTTAAGGACCAAGAGTCTTTCCCCTGCACTGGATGAGTGGAAGAAAGAAGGAACTTCCACTCATTTTGAAGAGTTAGGATGAGAGCTCATAAAGAAAAGCCAAATCATCTCCTCACCTGCCTTCTATACCATTATGCTCACTGGGATGAACAGAAGACATTTCTACTTCAAAGGAGGGATTATTTCTCCACTGTTGTGTCACCTTTGGTCAGTAGTAAGGCTCACTGAGAAAGGTAGAGGCAAGTGTCCAAGCACCGCCAGTGAGGATTCTGTGTTTCAGGGGTTGGTGCATCTTTCTACAAGAGCCATAAAGATTCTCACTCTTTCTCCCAATACCTTCTTTTCTTAATGGCTAGAATATAGGACACGCAGATAAAAAGTCACATATTTTAACAAAATCATTTTACTTCCGAAATCCCATTTTTGTTTTCTGTTTGTCTAGCTGGCTCTTTTTACTCCAAACTCTCTCCATTCGTTCTTGAAAAAAAAACAGTTTAGCTGTAAATTTAATGTCAAATGGTCAAAATAAAGAGCAATAGAATGATGTGTCTGGCAGGATGATAATGGTAGAGGGGCATCATCTGTATGTCCTGTAGATGTTTCTTTTCCTCTCTGAGTCCTAAGGTTCAGGAACAAAAACTTTTGCTTTATCATACAGGAATGAGAACAAGTAAAGAAGATAAAAGGGGAAAAAGAAAGTGGAGAAATGTGAAAAAGTTTGTTGGCATTACAGTGAATGATATTATAGTTTTGTGACCCAGTCATGTTTGTTATTAATAAAGTATAGTTTTAAAGAAGTATTTTAGATATAAACACATCTGTTGCATTAACAATGGATACCAGCTTTGACTTCTAGTTCACTCTACAAGACACTTTCTTAAACTTAAAGGAAAATATATTATTCCTACTCTTTCCTATACAAAGGTGAAGTTTACAATGAGCAAATTAATGCCATCTGTTTATAGCGTATTGTGCTTTGTATTGCTAGCAGTTGGTTTATACTCACAACAGAATATTAAATATTGATGGAACTGTGGACTTAACAGCTGTGCCTATTAGTGATTATACTTTTTAATATACTTGACTTTGCTATAGATTAGTAGGAAATGTTCTGTTGCCTGTAAGGCATGAAACATGAAATGGTTACCATTTGAATCTTTGTGGACTATTAATATAATACAATAGACTAAATGGGGCTACTATGAGATTGCCTCCAGCTGTGAAGGAATCAGATTTGATATTCCTATGTTCCCTTCCATTCTTATGTTCCTCTGTTAGTTATTTTGGTACACTACTATAGATGAGACAGGTTTATTGAAGTGTAACGGGAAGAGAATGAAATCATTCATTTGTTGATGTATCTCAGAAGGAAAACACTATATTTCTTGTTAAAGCCAATGCAGATTAAAAACTAATACCATTCATAAAGTAACTAAATATTTGGGGACAGGGGGTATGACTGTGTAATTTGGTTGATATTAATCTTTCTGCTTCCATAGTGGGAACTGACAGAGAGATTTTAAAAGTTCCTCTGATGGAAATCAGCTATGAATTTATTGTTAAGACCAATATCAATCGCATACTTTACCAGAACCAAAACATCCACAGAGAGGAGAGAACTTCTTCCTTCTGCATAACAGCTACAACTACACCCCAAGGTCATTCTTACTACTAAATTCACAGAGACACATTGACAGTCTTTTCTTGATTCAGAGCGGGATTTAATGGTTAGAAAATGCAATAGCATGACTTACTGACTTGTCCTACTCTCACTGAAATCAATGGTTACAATAAGAGTGGGAGTGGATTTATATGTGAAAATCATTTTTTAACACTATTTTCTAATATAGTGTTTAACACTTTTAACACTATTTATCTTTTTTAACACTATTATCTTTTGATGTTTACCAGGTAGGGTTTTTTTGGTTGAACTGTATTTAGTTGAAAATAATATTATTAGTAGTATTTATACCACATAGTTTGTTAAACTGGCTTCTTTCAGAACTGTACTGCTGAAGATATTAAAACTTAACAAACCTTTGGTTATTAGTTGTTCAGTTTATGCAGGGACCCAAAATTCTTCCTATACCCTGGAATTCAACTTTGAGGTTCTTGGTCCTCTTGATGTCATGATTTCACAACATCTCCTATGATGAAAGAGTCTTCTGAGCCTAATGGCTTAAAAAAGAGGCAAGCTGGTTCTGAAGAGCATAGAAAAAATGCCTACTCAAAACAACAAGGAAATTATTAGGTTTATGTTTTTCTTTACTAATACCCTTGCATATATTTGAAGGGCTACATGTTGAATAAGTAGGAATAGACATAATTCTACACCTCCCAGGAACATGACCAACTTTGGTAAAAATTATTAGGTTAGTTTTCATGACATTTATTATTTCTTGTTAGCATATTTATTACTTTATTAATATTTTTAAGTCTCATGGATGTAAAAATTTTAAATCTGCATCTATTAATTTATCAGATTATTTTTAAAGTAACTTGAAATACATTTTTCAAATGTTACTGCGTTTGTCTTTCTTTGATAACAATTCCACGTGTTTGTTTTGGAAGTTAATGATGTAACATATGCTTCTGTCAGTGATATATCAACAAACTGTATTTATACTACATTGTATGTTCTCCTAGCCCACCACAGCTGAGGTCTGATTGAGACTATAGCCTCAAGTGACTATAAACCAAACAATTATTTTTGAGACTAATGTGTATGCTTCCTAATGATTCACAACATTAAACTCTCACTTGGCAAGACAGCAAAAACTCTTTTTTTGCTCTAGGCATAAAAACTCTGTAGAGCATTTTTTTAAATGGTCGTGGGTGACCAAAATGCAATTTAAAACTTCAATGGTATTTGCTCAGGGTTGCTTGCTTACTTGTAATTGTTTCCAGAATGTTTGTTTGGAAATTTGTTAGATTATGTATCACACGCAATAACTCTATATGCCAAATTCACTGCTGTGATACTTGGCACTGCAATTGGTTATGCTTATTTCAGCACCACTTAAAATAGCTAGTTCTTTATGTAAGCAAGAATAAAGGTGATTTCAGCCTATGGTTCTTTTTTCCACATGCAATAGCATTAAATGAGTTGCAACAGGAGTTATTTATGACTATGTGTTTTGCAATTTATTATGATCACTTTTTCTCCTTGATTACAAAAGAAAACCTCTTTTTTGCCTTCCTTTCTTTGTTTTTTCTTTTTCTTTTTTTTTTTTTAATTGGAAGTAATTTTTACTTTTGTATCTGGAATAGTCTTCATATTATTGTAAGACAGAAATCATTTACACATAGAATATATCTAAAATTTAAAGAAAGTTTCTTAACACCTTAAACTAATATACCTCAGACATGATTTTAGAGTACTTGATTTTAGAGAACAGCAGG
>NW_010539906.1:43483-48344 GCF_000687285.1 Phaethon lepturus
CAGTAACATAAACATTAAATTTTAATATTAATTTCTGAAAAATAAATGTTTTTGTTCTCTATTGGTGTTCTGAGCAACAATTACATGCATACATGTAATTACATTACATATTGGAAATCCTGTTGATACATGAATTTATAGAATAGGTAGGTACCTTCTGAGATCATGTAGTCTAATCCCCCTGCTCAAGCAGAGTCAGCTAAAGCAGGCTGTCCAGGAATATGTCCAGATTGATTATGAATATCTCCATGCATGGAGACTCCACAACTTCTCTGGCCAACTTGTGCCAATGTTTGACAGCCTTCACAATAAAAAAAAGATTCTTCATTTTCAGATGGAATTTCATGCATTTTAATTTGTGCTTCTTGCTTGTCCCTTCAGTGGACACTACTGAGAAGAGTGCAGACTGAACAGTCCCAGTTCTCTCAACCTCTCCCCATATGACAGATGCTCCGGTTCCTTAACCGTCTTTGTGGTCCTGCACTGGACTCCAGTAAGTTCAAATCTTTCTTACACTGGGGGGCCCAGAAATGGGCACAACACTCCAGATGTTTCTCAGCAATGCTGGGCAGAGGAGCAGGATCACCTCCCTCAACTTGCTGACAACTTTCTTCCTCATGCAGCCCAGGATACTCTTGGCCTTTTTTGCCATGAGGATGTATGGCTGGCTCATGATCAGCTTGTTGTCCACCCGGTCTGTGAAACGTAGGTAGCTATGGCTAACCCAGTTTTCCTTGGGTGAGATTTTTCATCTCAACCTGAGACAGAGATCTAAAGAGGTATAAATACATCATGTTTACAGGGTTTTATTTCTCTCTCTGTAGAAAGTGACTAGACAGGTAAGTCGGGTTGTAAGGATGTTGTACTGGGTCTGGCTGGGATGGAGTTAATTTTTTTTCATAGGAGCACATAGGGTGCTGTGTTTTGGATATGTGACTAAAACTGTTAATGAATCATGGGTGGTTTAGTTATTGCTGAGTAGTACTTGAACAGCAGCAAGGTTTCCCTTTTTACCACTGCCAATCTTGAATAAGTCGAGGGTGGACAAGAAGTTGGGAGGGTGCACAACCTGGGGAGCTGACCTAAATTGGCCAAATTATTCTATGCCATATAATGTCATGCTCAGCAATAAAACCTAAGGGGAGGGGGTTTTGGGGGAGGTAGCCATTGCTTGAAGACTGTCTGGGCATCAGCCTGCTTGTGGGAGGTGATGAGTGGCTATCTTTACATCTCTTTCCTTTCCTTCCTTCCTTCCTTCCTTCCTTCCTTCCTTCCTTCCTTCCTTCCTTCCTTCCTTCCTTCCTTCCAATTGGCCAAATTATTCTATGCCATATAATGTCATGCTCAGCAATAAAACCTAAGGGGAGGGGGTTTTGGGGGAGGTAGCCATTGCTTGAAGACTGTCTGGGCATCAGCCTGCTTGTGGGAGGTGATGAGTGGCTATCTTTACATCTCTTTCCTTTCCTTCCTTCCTTCCTTCCTTCCTGCCTTCCTTCCTTCCTTCCTTCCTGCCTTCCTTCCTTCCTTCCTTCCTGCCTTCCTTCCTTCCTTCCTTCCTGCCTTCCTTCCTTCCTTCCTTCCTGCCTTCCTTCCTTCCTTCCTTCCTGCCTTCCTTCCTTCCTTCCTTCCTGCCTTCCTTCCTTCCTTCCTTCCTGCCTTCCTTCCTTCCTTCCTTCCTGCCTTCCTTCCTTCCTTCCTTCCTCCCTCCTTCCTTCCCTTATTAAACTATCTTTATCTTGACTCATGCTTTTGCTCTTTCTGTTCTCTCCTCTGTCCCACTGGGGCTGAGGGGAGTGAGCAAGCAGCTGTGTGGTGCTTAGCTGCAGGCCTGAGTCAACACACAACAGATGTCCACACTGTAAGTCCACATTTCCTGTCCCTGCTACCATTCTGATTTCCAAGTAACAAAAGGTTTGTATAGTTTGGCTCACTAATTTTGTGATACTCTGTTAACATACTACTAAGAGCATGGAGTTTCCACTTATACAAACATTTTATATGAACAATATCTTTTAATAAGGAAAACCCAGATTTTTTAATTAAAAATAATCATGAAGGTTTACTGTGGATAACATGCATATCACCTTTTTGTGGTATCAGCTAAGACAGTTTACCTTCTCTGTCAAAACCACTAAAATTATAAGCAACTTACTAATGTGATTTGCATAACTTTTCAGACTATGTTAAATAAGTTAAATATGTATTATTTATGGTTATCTACCAGAGAAACATTATTGTCACATAAACACTCTCTTGATCTGCCACTGTCATACTCACTTCTGGTATAATATTTCTAATACAAACCTCAGAAATTCTTGGTTCAGAAAGGATAGTTATAAAGGGAGCCAGCATGGGGTACTTCTTTTAAGAAACCTAGAACTTCAGCATCCTGGAGACAGAAATTTAATTAAATAGATAATGCATTAGATGTCCACAATTCCCAAATCTCTGCGATAAATGTTATGAAGAAAATAAATAAAATTCATGTGTTCTAATGCAACATGAACCTGCAATACATTTCATCACTTTATTGGTGCTGTACAGTTGAAGAAGATTAAGGTTTTAGCTGAAGGAAAGTAAATCCAGAATTCTGTATCTGTAGTCTAACAGATTAGGAAATTTTACAAGCAAAGAAGGACAAAGCTTAAAGGACTCTTCCTGCAAGTTGTAGTCAGGGCTGCTCACCTGAGAATGTCCCTTTCTGAACAACAGATAATCAACACATGAATGCAGTTTTCTTTTTCCCTATTTTTAGATAATTTTAGACCTATCTACACCTTAAGGGAACTGAAGGTAAGCATTGACACTTTTTCCCATGAACATAGATGAAACATAAAAAACATAGAAGCCAGGTAAGAGTTAGTTATAAGTAGTGCAAAATCCTAATTGTGAAATATGGTCTGATCTAACAGGAGTCAGTGAAATGCAGAGTAGAAAATATCTTCATAAGTATTCCCCTGAATGACGAGGGTAAAAGTAGCAGTTCTTTTGATCTATTTTATCTCATGAAATATTCACTGTAAACAAGTTCTCAACCTTTATTATAAGTTACTTTTGTGCCAATGATTTGTTTTTCCAAAATTGTCTGCAACCGAAGCTGCATTTATTCATATATGGTATTTATATATGAATTGGTACATTTCTGTGAGAGCATTCATAGTAGAATGTACTCACCTGTATATCTTGTATAAAATTGAAAACGCAAAATATACAAATCGAATATAAATGATTACTTTCTCTTTGCCTTAATCAAGAATGCATCCAAATATGTTTAAATGGGATGCACAAATACAACTGTAATATATTTCTGCCTGAGCAAAGGAAGATAGGAACACATTTTAAATATTCTGACAGTTCCAGGTACTGTTTATCACTTGCTATACTGTGTTTTCTAATGAACTTGCACTTGTATTTCTCTTTATAATGATTAGGTCCCTTTCTCAGTGAATATATGACCAAACTTACAATTTTTACTACTGACCATAAGCTTTGAATTTGAATTCCAGTTATTCAAAGGTAAATTACCTATCAGGCAAAGAACATTTTTCTTAAGAATAAAGAACAAATACATTTATTTAATGCACCATCAGTCTATAGTTAACTGCAGAATACGCAATTAGTTCAAGCACCCAGTTTCTAAGGCCGTTGACTCAAATCCTCCCCTTATTAGGGCTGTGATTGCTAGAGAATTTACTCTGTGTAAATTGTGTGGCTGGGATTGAGTTAACTTCCTTCACAGCAGCCTGTATAGTACTGTGTTTTCCATTTGTGGCTAAAATAGCACTGATATTACAAATATTCTGATATTTGCTTTCCCTATTAAACTGTCTTTACCTCAATCCACAGATCTTCTCCCCTACCTTCTGTTTACTTCCAGTCCCACAGGAGAAGCACACGGTGAGGCTGGGTGAGTGTTGGCCAGGATCAAACTGCCAGAGTTACATGTTTTCTAACAAATCTGTAAATATCGTGTGACTGGAGAAAAGCAATACCTCTACTCATAAATAGAAAAAAAAACCCAAAACCTGTTCCAAGCAGCTATCAGTCTGTTAGCTTGACTTCAATACTATTTTCAGTCAAAGAATTAATTTTGAAGGAAAGAATAAATTAGAATACCATGGTAAGTAGAGTATGACACATTTCCAACATGATTTTATGAAGGATGTATTGTATCAAATAGTATAGCTTTCTCTGGTAAGATTTGTTAGATGGCTTAATGCTGTGGAGTTAATCTATTTAAATTTAGGTACAGAAATTAGATAGTGCCTCATCAGAGGTTCTTATTTCAAGTAGAAATGTCAGGATTGATATGAGTGCTACAAAACAGAGATGGTACCCAGAGAGGGTGAGAGGTTTTGTAATTTGTGGACTATGCTAGTTGGAAGTTTCCACTAATACAGAAGATGACAGGATCATTGTGTGGGAAGAATTAAATAACAGGGTTGATCAGTGCAAGATAGAATGAAATTTAATAGTACAAAGTGAAAGGTCATGCCTTTTCTCTATCTTGTGAAGAGAGATTCACAGGTTTCCATGGCTTTGCTTCTTAAAGCAATGGCCTTAAGAAGAGAGTATGATGTCATTTCGAACATGTTTGGAGAATAAACATCAAGATACAGAAAAATGACTTAAGTTACAAAATAACACCAGCACAAGATCAAAAAAGTTATAAATTAGTCATTAATATATTTCAATGGCAAATTAGAAGAAAGTTTCTAACCATGTGAAAAGTGATATTCTGGAAAAGTTCCAATTACATAAAAGACATTTGAATGATTTCAAGATGGACCTAACCATGTGAAGAGTGATATTCTGGAAAAGTTCCAATTGCATAAAAGACATTTGAATGATTTCAAGATGG
>NW_010539907.1:0-29752 GCF_000687285.1 Phaethon lepturus
ACTTGGCCTTATTAAACCTCATACAGTTAACTGTATGTATAACATCACTCAGTGTCCTCTTCCAGTGAACAAATGTGCACAGATCTGCTGGACTTTGCTATGATTTTTTAAATGTATTTGTATATTGTAATCTGCACCCTGACCTGACTTCTGTGGAGAAGACACTACCAAGTCAGTCATTCCCCACAGATCATGTGAAAGCCTCAGCCCATGCAAATCTAGGTCAGGATTTAGGGGGAAATGTCCATGGCTGAGAAGTCACTTCTTTTTTTAGAAAGTTCTATGCTCTTCTGTTTTATAGACTCTTTAACTGTCTTAAAGAATTCCTTTTTGTTCATTCCTGGTGACCTAACCAACCAGCTGATGCGTAAATGCTTCCTACATAATGGTTGAGACTTCTGACTGGGGAATGTGTGGTAGAGTTTCTAGCATTCATGTACTGTAAGTCACTGTGTAACCCCTAAAAACAGATTGCATTGCAGACCTAAAATTGCAACAGGGATGCAAATTGCATTTGCTCCAGGGATTAAGCACTCACTCCTTCCTTACTGCTTCTGTTGTTTTCTATTTCTATATGCTAAATCACTGGTCAGTCTGACTATATAAATTATTGTTTTGAAGTAAAGTTTTTAAAATTAAGTGTTTTTGAAACAGCGTTGATTTGGGGGGTTCACGGTACTTCAGAATTGCTGCAATTTTAATTTTCAGAAAATTAATTAATTGTTAATTGTTTCACAAGTAAGCAATGGAAATTCTGTGTTGTGGTTTAACCTGGCAGGTAGCCGAAACAACCACACAGCCATTCACTCACCTTCTGCCCTGCAGCGGGATGGGGGAGAGAATCGGAAAAGAAAAAGGGTAGAACTCATGGGTTGAGAGAAAACACTTTAATAGGGCAGGAAAAAAAAATAATAGTAAGTATAATAATAATGATAAAAGAATATACAAAATAAATGGTATGTAGCACAGTTGCTTACCACCTGCTGACCGATGAACAGTTAGTTGCCGAGTCATGGCCCCTCTCCAGCCAACTCCCCCAGTTTATATACTGAGCATGAGGTCATATGGTATGGAATATCTCATCAGCTAGTTTGGGTCAGCTGTCCTGGCTGTGCCCCCTCCCAGCTTCCCAAGCACTCCCTGATTTCTCATTGGCAGGCCAAAGCACAGAAGGCTGAAAAGTCCTTGACTGCTCAGCAACAACTAGAGACATCGGTACATTATCAACATTTTTTTCAAATCCAAAGCATAGTCTCATCCTAGCTTCCATAAAGAAAATTAACTCTATCCCAGCTGAAACCAGGACATTCTGGAAAACTGCACCTGAATTTTAAATTATTCTGCACATATGATGGAATTTGTTTCAAATGCCATGGACTGGTGTTGTAAGGAAAGAAAGTGGAAGAGTCCAATGTATCTCTCAAAATGAGTTTTCAGCTATAAATGTGAAAATAAGTGTGAAAAGGAATATGGCATCTCTAGAGATATTAATACAATTCACTCAGATAATTGTTTTTTTAAAGGGAAAAATGTGAAGCATCCTCTTCTTATCTGTTTCACCCTTTACTCCCTTGCTTTCTCATCCCTGAATGGATTCATGTGATAGTTCACCCAAGTTGTTCTGCATAAAGAAAAAGGTATTCATAACGTTGACAGACGTGAAGAATGGCACCTTATGAAGTCAACTGGTATATTTTCACTTGCAGTTTTTAAAATTTTTTCCAATAGTGCAGTTCAAGTTGCTTACTTGGATTCATAAAGTATTATCAACTTTGAAAAGAGAGTGATTTAAGTATATATCACATACTCTCTAGTGTATGTGATATATATACTCTCTCTACATAGCCTCATAGTTGTTAGACTGAGTTCAGGCATAAATTATATCACAGTTGTTTCTCTTGGAATTCGAATCAGCAGTTGAGAGTCCTTGCTCTTTCTCAGACTCTCCATCTTGTGGTAGCAGGAAGGTTTGACTGTAAAGTATTGTACTGTTAATCAGCATGGTTAGAGAGCAGACCTTGTGTCCTAAACTCAAGAGACTGCTGCACATCTCTGTAAGAAGCTTGGTTTTTGTTTCTGGCATGGTGATGCTGTACAGGCGTTGGGCAAATCACAGTGCTCAGGTAAAGGCTTTTCTACCTGCTCTTCCAGCTGGAAGTAAGGTCCTGTGATGGCAACAGGTACCAGTAAAAGATTGAAAACCTTCTTGGTGTTTGTGTATGCTTCTATGATGGAAGGTCAAGGGATACGGAGAATACTACTCGTCCATGTTTACATGAGTGGTAGGTGAAACAAACTTCCTTTTTCATTCTGCAAATCAAATTGGGAGAGTGATGGATAAAGGCAGATCTGAGGTTGAGGTAGGACACAAGGAATAATAGTATTAATCAACTAACCAAAAGGATCAAGTATGAGGACTGTTAACTCTTTGGTGCCAGAATTTGCCAACACTTGTTTGTCAACAGCTATGTTATATCACATAATTTAGAACACTTATTTTTAATTTTTTCAATTATTTCCAATTTTCATACTTTTTTTTTCCTAAGAAATAAAATAAAATAAAATTTGGTATCAAGTCTGAAGTGATTCAGAAATTAAAATGACACTGAAGGCTGTAGTGTTAAAACTAAATCTCATTTTTTTGGTATGATGTTTCTCTGCTGTCACTGCTTTTTTTTTTTTTTTTTTTTAAACAGTATCAGCTACTATTTATACACTTAGAATTTCTGGCCAGATTACCATAGAAGGTTGTGGTACCCATATATACAAAATAGTATAATAATGTTCTATTCTTTTTGGAACAAATTTGTTACACAGGATGTCAGATGAGTCATTTTGTTCATGTCAGATATCTGAAAATAATGGAAAGATGCCAAAGTAAAAGCCCAGTAATCCATGCACTGGTGTAATGGAGCAAATGAAATGCAAAGCTCTTGTACAGGTCCAATTTCAGCACCAAATGCTTACCTGTCAGTCAGCAAAATTGTCCCTGAATAAAAATGAGCCCATCTGAGAGGGAAAGGATTTTAATATACATCAAATTCTTTGAATCTGTTGTGAGATAGAAGATGTTCTGAGGAGGAAGTGCTGAAAGGGAAACCTTAGTTCAAGCTAGTTCAAATCACACGTGTATTGCTGACTGTGAAAGGTTTGGGTTTATCCTTACTGTTTGGTATCTCTAGCTCCTTGGATAGACAGGTGATTTCCCTTAGGCTATGGCAAATCTGGCCAATCATGGATTTAAAAGTTTTAGACAGGTAACTTACAGACTTTTGGAGGCATCTGTGTTTAGTCTGTGAAAGACCTGATTAAAGCTTTAATTCACAAAATGCCAACATCAGAGATATCTTCGCAGGTATCATAGTTATGATTTGCTCCGACTGAAATATTTTTGAAGAGCTATGCAGCTGAGTGGCCATTGGGAGAACATGTTTTGCTACTGAGATGTCTTCTTGCAGGCTTAAACATCAAATATTAAAAGTAGTATTTATCTCATGTAGCTTCAGAGTTGAGTCTGCTACAGATCTACAAGCTCTTGGTTTATGAAGTCCTAATTTTCTTCACATTTCAATAGCATGTCCCTGTAGCATTTCTCTGTGCTAAGGGTGCGAGAGGCTGACTGTCAATGGCTATACTGACTCTGGTTAGTCAGGACTAGTTCTCTTAAAATTTAAGGTATTAAGAATGAACCTGCACTTCAGGAATTAAAAAAATGAAACCTGCAGTATCAAAAGTGATAACAAATAAATCCAGCAACTGTGCGTCTATTTTTGGGTTGTGACTAGCTGAAGTGGAGATTAAAAGCTCTGAACCGATACATGAGAAACAAAGAGCACAACGCTGAATTCATTTTAATCCTCTGGTTTTAAGTGGGTGTGCCTTCTACTTCTGGGTGTAGAAATAATCATACTCGTATCAATCTATACTGTATGACTTTTGTAAGCTGTGAAAATAGTATTTTTCACTAAATTGTCACTTATTATTGTTCATTTGTGGCCACTAACATAGAAAAATATTGCAGCTACAATGTCAGAAGAATAGGGACAATTTGATGTTTTCTTTTGATGCTGTTTGTTGATATCTAGACCACTGCAGCTTGATTGCCTAACATTAAACCTATAATAACAGTGCAATCATAGCAGTATCATCATGAATGTCGTTACAATAGAAACAACATTTACACGGCTTCAGAATGGTAATTATCAAAGTTTTTGTCATGAAGCGCTTATTTGCTAGCATTGATCTGCCCCGGTCAGTTGTTAGCTCTTCTCATCTGAGGTGTATTGATTGTATAATCAGTAGATAGAGGCTGCGGGCAGATGAAATTCAGTGTTGTTGGGCAAATTATTGTCTGCTTGCCTGTTGACCTGGACCCTGCTGGTTGTACCTTAGACAGTGGTGGGATTATTACTCATTTCAGTGACCCTACTCTGACAGAGAACTCCATATTATTATAAAAGATAAATGGCATCCTTCTTTGCTGTGGATATGGTTGAATGCAGGTGTCAGTGTGTAGTGAATCTGAAAATCATGTGCAGCAGTGTTCCTTGACTGTCCTTCAGGTTCTTTTCCTTTTTAAATATATGTAAAAATATCGTAGAGTTGCAACACGTTTCATGTCATATACGACATACCTTTATAGGTATATGATATGGAAGCATGGGTTTTTTACATTGGTCATTCAAGAATTCTACTTGCCAGACTGTAAGATACTGATATATTTCAAACACAGCTCCTGGTTATTGCCATCTGATAACAAGGAGGACCAAACTAATCACTCCTCCTAAATACATACCTTTAAACCTCAGGCAAATAGCCCACTCCTGTATTGAAGTAATTTTGCAAACTCTTCTCTCTTTTATTTTTTTTTGTTTGTTTGTTTGTTTTCTTCACCTCTAGCACCACTGAAGAAACTTACAATAATAACGTGTGTAAATGTGTGCTAGAGACACACAAGTTATTAGTCAATAGAACTTCAAGGTATCAGTTTAGTAAAAGTAAACTTCCTATGTGGTATTCATATTAGGACTTTTATAACAGTAAAGCTTATTAGTGTACACAGCCTTTAAGAAGGAGATTTGCATTACAGTTATTACCAGAGGGAAGGCCCTCGTGATTCAAATGGCAAGAGGTGATGTAGAAACCATGAATACTTTTACATCCCTCAGTAAAGCCAGCTGCGTTTGGCTAATGTACTCTACTCACTGGTGGTGGCTCTACCATTGTATTGTAAAGGTCAGTCATTACCTGTGCATTGTATTTAAAACACCTGCTCACAGCAGGTAATCGTATTTGGTTGACCAGCAGTTTTATAGTATTAATTGCCCTGAAACCTGCTGAAACCATGATAAAAATACCGAGAACTTACACAGCAATTTACAACTTCAAAGTGCTGTAAAAAACATTAGCTAATTATTGTTATGCTGGAAAATCTAAAGATGGTTCTCTGTAGCTCTGAATATATACTGCATGACCTTAATTTAATTGCCAGAAACAATGGATCTACCTTTAAAAAAAAAAGAAAGAATGCAAATGGCTTAATCGAAGTGCATGATGATGGTACTACTGTAATCTCTAGAATAATTACCCATGAAGGGGAGTCTTTGCAAAGCAGCATTATATTTAAACTAGATAAAACAATGTTTTCTGAATTAAAATATAAGAAAAAAAGATAGTGCGAAGGTCATGTGACTTGCTCCGTGGATGTATATCAAGTACAAATATATTGTGGACAGAGAAATTAAATCATATGCCATATGAGAAATAAAGCAAAGCGTAGAAGGGAAAAAGGAAGTATCTCTGGGGAGGGATGGTTTGTCTAGTAAAGAGAAAATCTGTTATTTCAGAAACTACTTTAAAATAGTTCTAAACTATGGTATGGAGTGAAGAAAGTAAATATGGTTGTCATCCACACATAGAGGTTTATATATGTTTTTTGGATGGCATTTTTGGTAAACATATGGTTCTTTCAAGAAAATAAAAACAAATTATTTGCAAGAGTAATAATAATAGCTCATGGCTTATTAAGCAAAAAATTGTTTATTTTTCAATATGTGGTTATTATAAATCATTACACAAGAAAAGGGCAATTCTTAACTGGTAACTTAGCGGACTAATTAGAGGGGAGGGTAGCAGTCTTATGTATCTACTAAGATATACTTCTGCCAGGGGTTCATCTTTCTGTGATTGAAGGCATATTTTGATACAGCACAGCTCTGTCACATTGGCTCAGACTTACATGAAAATTAAGTTGTGAGAAGGAGCTTTGAGAAAGTCTATAGAATCATGAGATACGAAAGGTAAAATCAGAGACAGGTAAATGGCTGAAACAGCTGAAGGGTTCAAGAGGAAGAGACAATAACTCAGTACTAACAAGGATTCAAGAAGCACTGGCTGTTTCCTGCCAGACTTGGTGTTTGCCTGCCTACCAAAGGTTCAACAGGCGTCTCAAAGAGGGTGGTGAGCAAATTAATTCATATAATGGTAGCTTGTAAGTCCTTGATATCTGTTGTATATATTAGCTAATAATTGACTTGTGCCTTTAGTTGTGTATCTCCGGCTTGCAGTATTTTGTAGATGGTAAAAATTGCCTGAACTAAATCACACGGAATCACAGAATCATTAAGGTTGGAAAAGACCTTTTTAAGATCATCAAGTCCAACCATCAACCCAACACCACCATGCCCACTAAACCATGTCCTGAAGTGCCATGTCTACACATTTTTTGAACAATTCCAGTGATGGTGACTCCACCACCTCCCTGGGCAGCCTGTTCCAATGCTTGACCACTCTCTCCGTAAAGAGATTTTTCCTAATATCCGATCTAAACATCCCCTGCTGCAACTTGAGGCCGTTTTTTTTCGCTGGTTACTTGGGAGAAGAGACCAACACCCACCTCGCCACAACCCCCTTTCAGGGAGCTGTAGAGAGCGATGAAGTCTCCCCTCAGCCTCCTCTTCTCCAGACTGAACAACCCCAGTTCCCTCAGCCGCTCCTCAGAAGACTTGTGCTCCAGCCCCCTCACCAGCTTCGTTGCCCTTCTCTGGACACGCTCGAGCACCTCAATGTCCTTCTTGTAGTGAGGGGCCCAAACTGAACGCAGAAAAGGAGATTTCCAGGCATTCCATATGTAAAGGCAATGGTAGTGCTACTGTGTGTTTAATAGTGTCTGGTCCTTTCCAAGACTGTCTGACAGACTTAACAACCATTTGCTACCCCTGAAAGACGGGTAGCCAAACCCCTGATTTTTGGATTCTTACTGTATTTAGTCTTCAAATTGAGATCTGGTCTGCTTGGTTCTGTGAGGGCTGCTTTTGAGCATGGCAAAGCATTTTTTTATTTCTTACAGGAATCTTCAGAGTCCAAAGTAATATGAGTTGGCTGTATTCAGTGCAAAAGCTTAACAGTTTTTGTCTCATTTTTGGCAGGCGGTGGCAATACGCTCAGAAGTTATTTTCTAAGAATTTGGAACATGGAAAAGTTACAGTATTTTTGTGGAATATTTTGGGGCCTCTATAATCTCATACAGATACACTCATCTAAATTACATTGATTTTGATATGTTGATATCTTAGCTGTTTCTAGACTTGCAAATCCAAATCTTTTTGGAAAGATCTTATTTGCAGACCTGGCAGTAAAACTGTAGCAAGACTTTGAGTGATGCTCTCCAGATATGATAGCACTGGGGAAAAAAAAATCTTAATGTGGTAATTCTTACTGCAAACCTATTTTTCATCTCTTTTGTATTTTTGTGAAGATAAGCAGTTTGGAAAGGATGATTAGATGTTTCCACTCTGAAAAAAATTAATGAAATAGTAGCAAAAGATATAACTAAAATGTTTGCTTGTGGCAGACCATAAAAAATGTGAAGAAGCTACTGTTTCAATATTACCAATATGACACCACGCAAGTCGGAACATCGGCCTGTTTTAGTGTATTATTTTTCTTCTCTGTATGAGAATAAATGTCAAATTTCTTTAAGCAAGTGCAACAAAATATTATTGCAGGTTGGTTCTTATACTGAATGATATCCTAAGAAAATTCTCTTAGCAAAGAGAATAAAAGCAAAGATGATCACCTCTTCATTGCTAGGAAAGCGTTAGGAAACTCAATATATCCTCTAAAGAGGTACGGTAGAATGAAAGCAGTACAAGAGTTCACGCATCTCAATTTGAATATTAAGTTAGAACTTCGAAGACACTCTAATAGTTTTCAACTATATTGTCTAACTTCTATAACATCAATATACTTAACAAAAATTTATGATGTCATAAAAAACAGTCAAGTCCTTTTTAGTTCAGAATTTCATCATTTGACTTCTTGATGGTCTGCAGATTGTTCTTCAAAGTAACAGCTGTTGCCATAGCAGCCCATAGTGAGAGAGTACTGTAGCTGTTGAGTGAATCAGTTCAGTTTGTTTCTTTTCCCTCCACCTTTGAAATTTAAATAATTTTAAATTGTATATTGCCTTAACAGGCTCAATGGTTTCATCCTGTGGCTGCCTGGTTGCTTCGTTTAATACAAGGAGGCAGTGCAGGTAGAGAAGGGCAGAACAGGATGCAATTTTCACAGTAGCTCACAGTTACTCCAAATAAGGTTTAGCATGAAGCCATGATCTCATAGTTCTTTGTGTAAATCCACTATATCTGGGATAGAAATAACAAAGAAATAATCAATGGGATCACATCTTACGTTTATATTATTCAAAGCTTTGTTACCTTTCTTGTACTGTAAACATTTCATCTAGACTAATTACAATAAAAAACAGATTTTTTTTTTTTTTTACTAGCTTTTTTTCTGCTAGTTTCTACTAGTTCTTGCTGGGTCATTTTATAAAGGAGATCATTCACTGTGACATTAACATGATGGATATCAAGAAAATTGGCAGGGGGGGAAGGTGGTGGTAGAATTACAATTGAAAAAGTCTTCAGGCTGAGTTTTGCATTTTGTTGGCACCAGCGAGATGTATCAATTAAAATATTCTTGAAGCAAGTTCCTCAATTAAAATATTCTTGAAGTGAGTTCCTCATGTTGGTCTATTAGATTACTTTTTGATGGATATAAAGTAAGTAGAACATTCTCTCCTATTTTGATGGAGTCCATTGTCAACTATTTTGATTTCAAAAGTATATTGAAAGGTTTTTGGTTTGACAAGATGTAAGTCACATAACTAATCTCTTGATAAATCCTCTCAGAGTACTTGTGGAATTTTTGTAACTGTTATTTGTATGCCTTTTGACATACTCACAAGTTCTGCTGTATTTTTAACTCAGACATATTGTCTTATAAAGATACCTTTAGCTGTGGCTATTGCAGCTCATTGCAATACTAAATCAAAACTTTTGTAGCCCTGTGATGTGACAGAAAGTTAAATCTGCTCTGGATAGTCAGTCTGAACAGATTGAATTAGACACCTATTATTTGATTAATTAGCAAAATAAATCATACAAAACTAGGGGGTTTGGGTTGGGTTGGGTTGGGTTGGGTTGGGTTGAGGGGGGAGTGTCCCACTTAGTAATTATTCTACCTGTGCTGCACTCTGATCACCTTCTCCCAGAAAAGAGCATTTTGTAAATAAAAAGAGTCTGTAAAAGGCATCATGGTAAGACAGCATGGCTGTCTCAGGAGCTTGCTGAGCTGCATTTTGTTGGAGGTTGGGGGTATGTTTTGAGAAATGCCTGCTTTTATCTTATGTTCTTCTCTTGGATTTTTTTTTTTTTTTTTTTTTTTTTGCCAGTATTGGAAACAAGCTGCTGGTCTGGATGGACCTTTGGTCTGACCCAGAGTGACCACTGGGTCAGAGAGAACAAGAAGTTGACGTGGTGAAAGTATACAAAATAATTAATCATTAAGTATACTGTGGTAGCTCCTTTACTAATTTTTTCCCAGTGTTGTCTTTCAAATCAGTTTAATTTCTCCTGATAAAATGTAAAGGTGAAACGCAAACCATGTGCATCTTTAAAGCTTCCTTCTGTTTCAACCATTTACCAATGTCCTAAGAGTTTATCATGACTTAAAAAAGCTTGCCTGTAGTATATCAGACCACTGCAGTTATAAGAAGATACAGATACTTGTTATACGTGTGTAACAAACATGTAAGTATATCACAGTGTTACTTACACACAGGCTAAGCATTCAGAGAGAGAGGAGTAAACAAGAGGCCAGTAATACACTTATGCTGGCGCATGAACTGTCTACTTAAATGTATGACTCTACTGAGTGACATACTTTTCTTGCTCATGAGGTTTTTTTATGGGTTGATTTTTTTTTTTTCTGTGAACATCCATTTTTGGATGCTTTTGCTGGATGGACCAGTCTGGTTTTGATGTACTTTAACATATTGATCATAACCATATTCATCAGTGGATTTACTTCTAGCATGAGACAGATAACAGTTTCATCTAACTGGAGAGAATGCATTAGTACTTGGGAAGATAATTGGTGTTTGTGAGAAAAAAGCCTCATAAAGCATTTCTAAATTACAGCTGAAATGTGAGCTGCAAAGTCTTGAGTATCACCTGCTCTCTCATTTTCTTTTATAAGAAGGACCCAAACACTGAACCCTTTGTAACAGAAGAATATAAGTAGTTTTGTAGCGGTTTTTCCCGCTTTGCACAAGGAGACCTGTTTTACTGAGGCTTTTATTGGCATGGCAGCAAAAAGATGACAATGGCAGCAGTCCCTCTGACCTGTAAACATAGTGTGACCAGAGACACTATTCGGAAGCCTTTTAAAAGTAGTTGACGCCTTTCTTTATGATACCATATAAACAAAGATTTTACTGTTATCTGAATTGATTATTTTTATGAATTCCAACCTAAAAATTTTTTAAGAGTGCCACTAACGAGTTGAAACATTTCAGCTTTACTCATCTTTTGACCTATCAGTATCTCATGCTGACTGAAAGCTGAAGGATCATTTTTTCCTTTTTCCTGTAACTGCCTAATCCTTCCTATGATTCCACAGAGCACCACTGGGAAAGCTCTTTATTGTATATTGTGACAATGAGCTGCACACCAGAAAGGGTCAGGACTATAGCAGTGGCTGACAGGACCTGGTCAAGACTCCGTGTTAGGCTAAAGTGACAGACTTCTTTGGTTCCACAGACTGTTTTACATAAGGTCTTGGTAGGAACAGAAGAGAGTCCTAGACATCACATCTAAGCAGCAGCCATTATATTCTTGGTAGAGGAGGTAAAAGCTGCTTAAATGAAGCTGGGAAAACAAGGTCCTGGACTTGTTTCATTTTCAGTGGATTTATTTCAGTGCACAGAAAAGGAAAATGAAATACAATGAGTAAGGAAGTGTCAGAGGCATGAGAAGAACTTGGAACGTTCTGCAAGTCTGTAAAACTGAACTTTTGGAAAAATTAGGATTTTTTTTTTTTTTCAATGGACACAGCCTACTTGATTGTCTGGAATAATTTCCTTTTAGAGTTCAGGTTACAAGGAAGGAAAAGCTTCAGACAGTGAAATGAGGAAGGTGACTGTCAGAGGCTTCTTCAGTCTCCATGACTGATTTTAAACACTGAAAGCACATACAAGTTCATCTAAATGATATATAACAATGGATGTAATACCTTAGAAGAATAGACAGGAGAATATTATAACAGGTGGACAATGTAGGTAGTTAAAAGGCTAATCTAAGGTGAATTGCAGTAATGAAAATGAGCTAATGTAGAATAATATGTTTTATAAGAGCCTTTAATATATATTCTTGCATTTTTCATGTGTGATGATGCAAATCCTCCTCCTGAAAGTTCTACATTTTACAGAAATAGAGAGACAGAGTCTGTACTTACAAAAATCTGGTTTAGCCGAGTAAATTTTGGGAAAAATGATAAAAGAAGTTCCATTCAGGTAGCACTGTAAATCTACCATGTAATGACATCCCATGTCATTTGTGAGTATGGATGTGATAGGAGATCACATCGGGGGGTTTTGCTGTTATTGTAGATCTTGCCTTCCCTTTTATCAGAATCCCTAGCATTTGTTCTGTCTGTGTCTGAATGTGTTAGTTAACAGACTTCGTATCGCTGTCACTGGGTCAGCAAGAGCTGATGCCATTTGAGACTTATTTGCTGTAGGTTTGTCATAGAAGAGCTGATTATGGAAAATGATCTCATTCATTCAGTTCAGATTAAATGGGGAGATAGAAGTAATTCAATTCCTAAGTCATGGATTTAAAAATGCAAACTTGGGTAAACAGAGCTATTTAATGAAGTCAGTTGTGAACTGAGAGTAGAGGACGTGTGGAATTTTTCTAGGTTGAACTTGCAAAACCTATTTGGAATTTGTAGCACAAATCAAGATGAAAAGAGGAGAAGTTTGATGCATTTTTCAGCAATACAATGCTACTGAATATGGGGGGGGGCGGGGGGGGGAATGGGGGGGGACTAATATGACAAATTTCAGGTCCAAATCTTTGCCAAAGTGAAATTCAAAGAGCTCTGTTACTCAAGACCAGCTGTGCTCCATCACAGAATTCTTTCAAGAAGTGACAGATGAAGTTGGAGGCCTGACCAGTGTTTTTTAAAAACCCACAAAGTTACTAGGTAGTACTATACGATTGGAGAGTAACAAATATGATATTTATAAATATAAATTCTCAAATGAGATTCTCAAATGAGAAGGGTCTGAAGAATTACAGGCTCACTAGCCAATTTGCCATGACGCAAAAAAAGAGGTTTTTTGAATTCGTAACTGATAAAAAGATGGGAAGCAAAGGACTATAGTGATTAGTTTTCACAGTGAGGGAGAATACTGGCAAAAACCACCAGAGATCAGTACTAAGGGCTACATTGTCATGAGTGGGAACTCATGCTGAATAAATGGTTAATGAAATTGTAGATTAAATATCTGTAAATACAAAGGAACATCCATGGAAAATACAGCCCAGAGTGTGTATACATATTGGTAGGCTCTAAAATAATTTGGAATGGTTAAAACTGACATGAGGTAAACATCAGCAGAGTGCTTGGTTGTGGAAAGAGCAGGCAATGCTAGGAGTCAAATTGTTGTTGTATATGGTAAGCATGTCTCTTAATTACTTCAAACTTCCTACAGTCTGGTTCTCTCATCTCGGAAGGGGCATAACAGAATGAGAAAAAGCACAGAGAGGAAAAATGTGGATGACTAGAGTAATAGAACAGTTTCTGTTTGGTGTAAGGGTAGTTAGAGTAAGGATCCCACTGTTCAGAAAAAAGCTGAGTGGTAGGGTGTAGTGTAGGCGTGTAAATCCTGGATGAGGAGGAGAACAGGAAGCACTTTCGGTTTTTGTAAATCAAGAGCAGGGAGACATCCCTAATGAAGCCAGCAGGCAGCACAGAATGAAGCCTTGGAATTTATTGGAAGAAGATATTTTTGAAGCCTGAAATTGTGTATTGATTCAAAATGCGATGGGCAAATCCTAGAACAAAAGTCCATCAGGAATCACTAGTTAAAGATGTGAATACAAGCTGTGGATCAGGAAGACCCTATGCCAGTTTATTGCTATTTTGGCCTGATATAGGAGTGAATATCAGTGTGTATTCATTCTGGTTTTATGATGTTTCACTCACATCTAGTATTGGCTAGTATCACAGACTAGTCTAGATGAGTCTTTGGTCTGATCCAGTCCAGATGGTTTTTTGTATATTATATATGTTACATATTGTTTATAACAGTGGTCTGGAACAACTTGAAAGGCTTCGTTCTGTCCTGTAAACCTGTATTTCATATAACAATTGCATGGTTTGTTTGGGTGGGTTTTTTTTCTTCCTAGAAATGTGTTCCTTTGATATCAGATTTAAATTTTGTTATCTCTCAATTTTACTGCACATCCTTTTGTTCTTGAATTACTAGAAATGATTAATAGAAGCTTATGATAAACATTATCTATAGAATTCATTATGTTCTGCACTTTTATCAAGTCACCACTTGTTTCTCTATCTCTCAAATACGCACTTTCAGTCTTGTCGTTCTCTCTTCATGAGAGGTTTTTGTGTTTCTGATATTTCTTATTGTCACATCCTAACCTTTTCTAATTATTTTAATTAAATGTTTACAAATACAAGCTTCACAGAAGGAATTTTTGAGAATATTAACCTTGATCAAAGACAAAGGAAGCTAAAAGAACAAATATACAATATTAAAATATGATAAACTGTGGAAGACCTTTGAAATTATACTGCCTTAAGAATACATGGCTCAGAGGGAATTATTTTTGATACTGAAATTGAAGTAAAACACAAAAATCTCAGTCAGAGCACTATGTGAATTATTGTGTCCATATTATATACAAGAAAAAGAAAACTCAGTTCAGTTCTAGACTGAAGTCTTCTCAATAGGAAGGCATCTGCGGAGGTGGAATAGGGAGCTTGTGCAAATAAGAACCCTGACCTACATGTACCAAACTGGATATATTGAGGGTATTAAAAAATTAGAACAGTTTTGTGACTGGGCATTTTCTTAAAGCAGGATGTGAGAAATCACTTGTTTGGGGTTTTTTTATAATTTTAATGCAATCATAACAGAGGTAACATCAGGACAATGGCCATACTAAGTCATATCAAAGTAGTTCAGACCCTGAAGTGTTTGCTTTAGCATGTCTGTCTTGGCTGCAACCAAACATACCCATTTTGAAAATATTGTGCTGATTTTTAATAATTTTTAATAATAGTTTTTCAGTGAATCAAATAAGGCCAAATTCTGCGTCCGACTGCTGCTAAAAAGTTCCAATGTCAGGAATTATCTACTGTGGAGATACTCTGCCTCTGCACTGGCATAACTGATTGCATGACTTGGCCTCATAGACAGTAGTTTGTTTGGAATACGAAGCATGTAGTAATCTACAAAATAATTTCTGGTATTTGTTCATGCCATCTACATGGAAGCTTTATTTAAATGCGTCAAAATGTGCTGCTATGTAGAACCATCTTTCCAGTGAGAAGGGGGAGATGTGATGTCTGTCTTTGGCTCTGTCCTACACTGAGATGGAGTAAGACAATTGTGGATACATATGTCACTCCACAGGATCAAGCTTCACCTGATGCAGTTTAGAGCCTTGTTCCTGACTTTTTCTCCCCAGTCCCAATGCCGGCCTAAATCACATGTGACAGAACCATTTAAAGGAATAATTGCAGAGCTGCCTGTGTTCTGCTGAGAGAATTTTCCCACTGCTGGAATTTGGACTTTGAGAAGCCCTTTCAATGTAAAATACTAGGGAGATAGAAACAGGATGAGGATTTAATCTCAAAATAATTTTAAGTGGTATACTTCACTACATAGGGATTGTTTGCTCTGGCATTTTCCATAGTATGTGACTACCAAAGAGCAATGGTTTTTGGAAGTTTTATATGGGATGATTTTTTTTTAAATGAGTTAAAGGAAAACCTACATTGGTTTTGAGTTGGTTTTTGGAGGTTTTTTGCCTACTAGGTGGTTTTGGTTTATTGTTCCCTAGCCATTTCATTAAAAGGTTGTAGTACTTCTGTGCTGTGGAGGGAGACTTCTGTACCTGTTTGTGGAAAAGCCAGTGGCTCAAATAAAGACCTGGGTGTTAAAACACTTCCATGTTGCACAGTAACCAAAATTCAGGGTCAAGACCCTTATTAGAAATGAGGCAGCATTTTGAGTCCCTGGAAGGTAAGCTCAATTAATTGTGTGAGACACTGGACAAGATTGTATGAAGTAGCAAAACCTACCAATTTATATCCTAGCTAGTGAAGAGGGTAGGAGTTTGAGATGGATATAAGAGCTTTCCCACGAGGGGAACTGCTGGGCTGCTGTCCTCTCAGAACATCAAGCAGAACTTTGGGTGCCTGCGTGTCAACATGCCTCTGCTCTCAGCAAATGTCTGAAATCCACTGGCTAGCCCAGAACTTACTACAGGTGTGAGTTTTTATGTTGCAGGGGCAGTAGTCTAGGTTGTGAAACAAAAGGAATTCTCTTTCATTGTTTTGGAGGTGGTTTTTTTTGTATTTGCTTTTTTGTTTTGGATTTAAGTGTTTACAAAATCCAGTGTTTTAAAAGCTGAGAAATGAGGCAATTCCATTTGCTTGTTATCTATCATCTCAGCATTTCAGTTTTATGTATTAGAGTACTATTTTTATTTATCTACACATGTTTTTTACCACAGGACCCCTCTCTCATTCAGTGTACATACTAACAGAGATCAGTGAATGAGCAGCTATTCATGTTTTCTCTTATTCTTATTGGCCAATATGTGACCCACATGTGGTGTTCACATTCAGTCATTACATTGAATTCAAAACTATTAATTTCTCCATAGGCTTTCTTTCCATTGTAGCTATCATTAGCATCTGAATGCCTCACAAACCGTAATTAATTAATTTTCACAAAGCCCCTGTGAGGTGAGGAATAAGCCACAGAAGAAAGTGCCAGCCTATATTTTGAATGCCCAGGCTGACATGTGTAAGGTGTGTTTTTTTAAGCTACTTAGCATTCCACAACACTTATTTGTTCTTTGTCTAGCTTCCTCTTATTTAGCTACAAGTACCAAGCAACTTTGCAAATCAGGCCACAGGTAGGTACTTGATGAATAACAGTTATTCGCTGTGAAGCAGAACATTAAGTAATATCATTTGCCAACTATCACGCAGGCGTTGATACCATCCAGTGTTCAAAAACGGCATCTAGCTACCTTAACCTTCCATTTTCTTATTATAGTTTCCTTCATCAATAACTACACACCGTCAAACTTTGGGAATAGGTCGCATGTACATCCTCTGCATAGACCCTTCATGAGTCCCCAGGGCACAAATAAGTTCCCCAGTGTTGTGATATGTTAGAAGACTAACACAATTATGGCTTTCCAACATGGAAAACATCAATTAATTAACAGCATGAAAATGCTATGGGGTTAGATGATAAATATCAACAGTTTCTCAAAGACAGGAGCCAGGCCAGCCACTTCTGGCCTCTAGAAATAGATGTGTGGGACAGAAAACCTCTGTGCAACAGGGTAAGTTCTACACATGTTTTGTTTCTTTCCCATATCAGTCTTCGGATGCCTCTTAACTCCTTCCCTCTCAGATAATTAAAGGTTCTTTCAGAAGAAGTGTGATGTTTGGTGTAGGTTGCTCACAATTTGGGTAGTTGGAAAAGGTGAAGAGATTCTTTGGTGTCTCCTGCTGGGAGCCCAGCGGACCAAGTTTAGTTGACTGCACCCACTGAACTGGCATATAATGGGCAGGTGTTACTGAACTGAACTTTCTGTGCAGTACTTCTTAGAGTCTAATATATGCATTTTTTCAAATATTCTGTAGACAATACATACATTTTATTATGTATAATAAAAGCATTTGTCTTATTAATCTCCTGTAGAAGTTGTAATAGCAAGGTATGAACATAGATTCTTTTCTATAGGAGACTTCACAACCAAAGTGATGGAAGACATTGTTTTATTGTCACTTGCCTTTGTCTATGAATTAGTTTTTGGATTTTGGTGTTTTGGGTCAGATTTCCTGGGATTTTCCTACTAAAAAAAAATTTAGTATGTATAGTTGACCTTTTTTTAAGGGAGTGTTATATGCCCATCCTCTATCCACACCCCAAGCATTGTCCTTATTAGAGTGCATTAAGTGTTTCTGGACAGACAAGCCTGGCAGCTCGGAGCCTGTAGCCTCATTGTTGCAAAAAATGGCTTAACTGACAGCAAAGCACCGTACAGCATGATACCTACCTGTTGGGCGCCTTCAGGAGGAGGGAGGAGAGAAACCTTGCAAAAGTGTGGAAGCACTTTTCTCTTCATAGATAGTCATTACTGAGTCTCTCTGATGTTCCCAGTAGGGGGTTTATTTATGGTAATTGTTTGGTGTCTGATAGTGTAAGTTAGTAAATTCAGACTTCTTTTCAGATACTGAAGTAGCTTTACCTAACATATAATTCTTGTTTTATATTCGTCTAGCCACAGGATCCATAGACTAGTATTTTACTTTCTTAGGAAGTAATAACTAATGATAGTGTAAACCCCATCCAAATCTTCTCCAGAATTGCTGTCTTCATTTTTTTTTTTAAACAATTCAGAGAATCTAGGGACATATATTTATTTAATTTTAGTTGAAGATACAGATCCTTATCTCCTAGCTGCTTTGAAACGTCCTGTCATCCTCTAGCTTCTTTTCACTTCTTTAAATGGATGCATGAAGGACACTAGGTTAAACAAAGCATGACAATCAAGAGATAATACTGCTCATATATCTTGAATTTACTGCTTTGAGGGGCTCCGTGATTTTCTCAGAGATTGATAACCCATTCCAAACAGGCACTGATGGTTCAGTCAGTCAAGTTTACTTACATGTGATTTCTCCTTCAGTGATTTATTAATAAGTGCTATACCTTTAATTACATGCTTTCTTTACTGATATCCTTTTCCTGTTTTTTGTAAAACATCTAGGTAAGTCATCTCAACTAATACTTGATCATTAAGAATAAACAGAAAAACAGCTGGTTCCAGGTGACCTAATCTGAAAGTTCTGTGCAGTTTGGAGAACAATAGGGTTATCTACTTTTTACTGAAGTATTCCCTATAGAATAAGCAAAAAGGATATTTATAAAAATGTATGATTATCAGATATTTCTAAATGTATAAAATTTGATTTAAAGTACTTGCAGTAGTTCCACCTTACAAGTGCCTAACATATGAAATATTTAAAATGAACACATGAATAAAGTGCACTCGTGGGTCTTTTTCCCAATGCCTATAGTTTTTCATTTTGGGGCTTTGTTAAGCACTCGTTGGTTATAGCCTCTGGGAAAGTGGATCTGCAGTTCAAGAAAATTTCTGAGAGGGGAAGATGTTTATACTTCAAATTTTAAATTGCATTTCCTGGCAACATGAATATTTGTGTTCCGGCATAAGAAAATAGGCAGAAACAAATTAGATTACTGGACTGTCACTAAAGTGGAGCTGTATGCTATTAGCAGGCAGAAAATTTAAAAAAGGTAGAGCATACAGAGGAGACTGAAGTAAAATTTACACGTGGGTGGTGAAAGGCCTTTCTGATTCTAAGAAAAGCAATGACTCAAAATTAAGTTTAACAAAAGCACTGTACTACAGCTAAAATGTTTCTTTTAATCTTATTTTAGCTTTCTGGCATGTAATATTTATATATAGTTGTAGCAGTTAAACTCATTTTAATGGATGAATTTTTATTTAAAAGTAAAAAAAGATGTTGTGCGCTGCAAGCAGCAGGTGTGTTTTTAATCTTTAATAGGTCACCTTCCTCAGTGCAAGCAGGCAAGCTGTTATTGATCAAAGAGGTTTTGTTGGGTAGCTCTCAGATTATTGAGTGACAAACTTTATTGAATTTGACTTAACAGAAGTCAGAAGACCGCTGAAGCATAAGAGCTTGCACTACCATCAGAGTCATTTTACGACAGCCAGGGAGCAAAGCTCAGAGATGGATACTGAGCTCTTTGCTGGCCCTTGGAGATTAACTGAACAGCCTTCCTACCAATTCCCAAGCCTGTCAGCAGAACCAATTAGATTTTCAACCAGTAGACAAGAAGGGTGGCACTTGGGGACCTTTTTGCTTTAGGTCGAAGGCTTTTCAGACTGCGATGAGATGACATTGATGATGACACGTTGAGCATTGGTTGGTTTTAAGACAAGTTAAATTAGCAGTCTTGAAATGATTCCAACTGTCTCCTGACTTCTCACTGTTGCCATATTCAGTGGATCCTGTCAGGAGCAGGTTGATGACTTAATAGTCTTTCTTGAGTGGATTTGAGCACTTTGGCTGTGTGTTTATGTGTAGTTGTCATGCTTAAAATATTCATATAAAGGTTTGAAATATTTATTTGAAGGAGCGTTCTGCAGAGTTCAGCAGTATGGCTCTCGGTGATTCTGCCTACTTTTTCTCTTTTTTTCTGCTCTAAGCAGTTGTTGCTAAAAACTGTCTTTAACTGTGTTTCATCTGTTTAAAGTGACATCGTTTCTTGTGGCGATTGATAACATAAAGCACTTGGGAAGTTTAAGAATTTATTCAGCGTTTGATATTCAAAGCTCTGGATGGCAAGTTCCAGTCCCACCTGTACAAACATTACAATGGTTTTGAGACCATTTCAGATTAGGAAAAGTGTATTCAGCTTGTACAGTCTTGTAAACATTTTGTAATCTTTGATTCTAATCCAAATGGGTTGTGATAGATGTGGGAAAAGGGGAAGAGGAGAAAGGGATAGGAATTAAGATGAAGTCTGCCGTAATTAAATTGCCCTAGGCTATTGAAGCAAGTGAGCAGGATATCATGATGAGGCTCTTCTTTTAAAACTATGTGATACTTTAAAGACATTTTGCTGTAGTGGATTGGCTGCTAGTCTGTTGTAAAAAGAGCTAAAGAAATAAAAGTGAAGTAAGCTAGCTAGCTTTAAATTTGTACCTTAAGATAAACAAAATCCTAACTGTTACTAGAAATAAATTGAAGCTGTCAACATGTAGGTGTTAAAATTAGCATGCCTGTAACTTTTAATATTTGTTAATATTAAAAACTCAGCATTTAAAGATTATGGCTAGAATTTTTCCTTCTGAATACCTAAGGTTAAACTCCTACATCTAAATCCATGTTTATTCACCAGATTACATACTTAACCTGTATTTAGAACCCGATGTCAGGCATTCATTTTGAAAATGTTGGTGCTATGTCTTTGAATTCTAAATTCTCAACAAGTATTTTCTCTCAGTAAGAATTCTTCATCTTTCTTAAGGATGGTGATTTTAAAAAAATAAATGAGCAATCACCTGTGGTTTTTAGACATTATTCTAAGAACCACAAGCAGGATAACACACAGGAGATTGACTGACATTTAAAGTATATCAACTAGTACTCCAAGCAATATTATTTTTCCATAGGAAATGTTTCTGTTTGTCATAGCAGCAAAAAGTGATCATACCCTGATCAGAAAAAAAAGCCAACGAAGGGTTTGGTACATCTATCTACCATGGTAAAATTAGATTTCAAGTGCTGCATGTTTCTGAGGGATAATATTTATAATTAGTATCATCCATTATTTGTCCTAATCTGATATTTGAAATATTTTATGCTATGCTTTAATAAGCATTAAACCCAAAATTGATGTGACCATTGTCAGAGGCAGGCAGTCCATGATGAGTACAGTTTTGAAGATCAGTGACTTGCTGCATGGTCATGGGGCTAAGTATAAGCCTTAGTTTTCCTGTTTTAAACAGGTGTAAATGGATGGTAAATATTTAAAAGTCAAGGTAATATGACTATTACTTATCTATTATGCAGTAAGAGTTCTCTGTGTGTAAGGTATTTCCCAGTTTAGCAGATAAAGAATGGATATTAGTGAAAAAAACACAAATATTTGGTGGAGATTTTCGCCACTAGAGAAGGAGCAAGAAATAATCTTTTAAATTGCTTTGGTCACATCCATAAAGTACTTTAAAGATTTATTTCTGGAGACTGGGTATAAACATGCATTCCCTCTCAGCCATTTAATAGAAACACATTATTTTTAATGGAAGTACTGGTTTTGAGGAGAGGAGGTGCTGCAGTTTGGACCAATTCAAGTATTTATATGAGGCCAGAATATTAGTTATAAATAAGAAAATTGTACATATATAACATTTTACAAGAACTGTTGTCTCCAAATTATGAAGGGAATTGTGGGACCAGAGGATTGAATTGACTGAGCCAATGCTACGTATCAGTGACAGTGCTAAGAGCGGTGGGTTCTGTCTGTTCATCTGGGGCTCTGCTTTCTGAACCGTGCTGCCTTCCACTGTATTCACATTTTCGTGGAACTTTTGTGGTCAGTCAGTTCAACTCCCTGTTTAAACCTCTAAGACTGGGAATTTCCTGAGTTTCCTTTAAAGAAAATCAAAGCATCTTCAAAAATGTTAATGAAATTTTCAGTGATACACAAGCCACCAAAATAATTGGCAGTTACTGTCTTACTATTGACAAATTAATATTTGACTTTTATGTTTGTTAGTTTCAGCTTCCAGCTGATGAATCTTGTCAAAACTTTGCCTTTTCAATTAGAGACCCTTGTTACCCCTTTTTTCCCCATGTAAGTGCTTGTATGTTCTCAGTGGGCTCCCTCCTTACCTTCTGTTTTATAAACAAAATTAATAGATCTCCTTTTAACATTTCCCTTTCAATAGTTCTTGAACAAATGTCATCATTATTCTCTGAAACCTCTTGAATTGCAGACATCAGCACTGACGTTGGTATTTACTAACAGCCATATTAGCTAGGAAGGAAATGTCACGCCTTTTTTGCGGGCGATATTCTCTGTCCACAAATAGGAATACGTTAACCCTTTGGAGATCTGAGTTTGCTGTAGCAGAAACGTTTACCGAATTCTTTTTTCCTAGATGTGTGAGTTTACATTTGGTGATATTGAACCACAAATTACTTGCATGCATCCAGGTTGTCAAGAAATCCAGGGCACACTGTACCATTGAACTGTCGTCTTCATGGTTATCCCCTACATCAGCTTTTATGCTATCTGCAAATTGTATCTGTAATGACTTTATGTTTCCAGAAGAAGATGTTAAATGACACAAGGTCAAAAATAAACCACCCCAGAATCTCAGGAGAAATATATGCTCTCGATACTCGATAGTAACTTCCATTTTGAGACCTTAGTTTGTGCCATTCTGAATTTCTGTCAGTATAATTTTAGAATCCCAATACTTGTTGCTTTTCAGAAGCTTTATCAGCACAGGCTTTATCAGCCATAAACCTATATTGACTGGCATTAATTATATTGTTTTATTAATCAAAAACTTGTAATGGCCATTTCATTACTGTATCCAGGACTAGTATCAAGTTGTCAGAGCTACCTGGGTTATTTCATTTGCCATTTGTTGAATGCTAATATAGTACTGGTTTTCATCCAGTCTTCTGGAATTTCTCTGTAGTTCTGAGATTTGTTAAAAATCAGCATTAATTGTGCAAGGAACTGCTAGGCTATCATAAAACTCAGCTACAAGTTAGCCATATATATACTGATTGAAAAGTATCTCACTATAGTAGCTGTTGTTTAGTGTCTTCCTGAGATAATGTTGAAAAGGAACTATATCCTGATCACTCGATCAGAGCAGGTTATCCCGCTTTATTTCCCAAATGCAGAAAATAATTATTTATTGAACTTTTCAACCTCTTCTGCATGATTTGTGATGGATACGATTTATAGATCCTCTCTTGTTCCTTCTGTGTCTTGAAACTCATTTAAATTATCCTTAAATCTTCCAACAATTGATTTTTTTTTTTTACATCTATCTGCTTCTCACATAGACTTGATACATTTCATAGCTTCAGTATCTTCTTTAAATATTAGAGTTTTTTTAAACAATTTTTTTAATCTAGTGTAGATTTTTCTTAGATTTGGAAAAATTATTTTCTAATGGGCATTAGAAACAAGAATTCTAAACAGCTTTCATTTCCTGGGACCATTTCTGTGTTCAAATTCTTTTCTCACTTTGATTTAGGTTAGAATTTTCACATTGTGAACTTGGTCTCTTAATACCAGCAAATCTGTACTTGAGCTTGGGTTTCATGCCATCTTTTTTGTAACAAATGTGTCAACTCATGGTAGCCTGACTCTAACTCTCTTTTAGTTCCACAATCTCTCTCTATCTTTCAAGATGAGATTTAATGTGTCACCTCCCTATGTTTGACTCTCTGAATGATTTTTCAATTAAGACACTATAATAGTTTTAGAAATTACATGAATTTTTAGAACTTGCAGTTTCATGTTATTGACATATGTCACATAATGTCAATCCCTAATGAGAAGACAGAATTTTTTCCTCCCCTTGACCTTAGTTGATAGGAGCTTATGGGGGTTAGTCACCCTGATCTCCAGCATGACTTGGTTGTCTCTTGCAGACAACAGTAAGGAACCCGTTAAGACTGATCCGTACTACGTACTATCCCCGACTACTTACTAAGGATCATTTACTTCCAGCTTGGCAGTGATGTAGGCAATGCTGGTTTTTATTCCAAAGAAAAACCCATACCTCTTATTCATGGAATATCACTAATCTAAAAAGTTTGAGCATAAGATATAGAATAGCAGTGTAGTAGTACATTGGAAATCACAGTTTTCTCACTCTGGATTTTTATGTAAACAGGTAAAAGTGGTCCGGAGTGGAAACATATACACTGGTCCAGAACTATTAGTTTTAAACACTGGTAACAATGGGACAGGATTTTGCCTTAGGGCTATAAAACCCTGGTTCCGGCAGACAGATTTGTTCAGTTCTGGGAAGCTATTGTAAAAGAGAGGACTGTAAGGGGAAAAAAAAGACCATGTTATCAGAAAAACATGAAAAGTTCAGAGATCTTAATCCTCATCAACTGTACATTAAGACTAATTCTTTCACTTCTGATGAGTGCTGAGGTTGTGTACCTTCTGCCCAGACATTCCTGTCTATTTAAAGTTTTCCTTAATTGTTTGTATCAGTTTGTGTGCATTGGAGGAAATTGATATTAAATAAATGCATTTCTTAAAGTGGAGGATATAATGGTATCCTCTTGCATATTAACCTGGTAAACCTTGAGCTATGTTATGTGAAGGGATGAAGTAAAGACCAGTATTGCTCTTCTTTGCTTCACTTCAATTGCAAACATGACCTTTCAGCAACTTTTAATCTGCTTTAACACTTGGGACTAGTAACCAAAACGTTAGACAGCCACTTGCGTTCTACTTGTTTTATCACTGTACTACAGTAGCAATAAAGAAAGAAGAGAGAACTGACACATTTATGGCCTGTGGCAAAAGCTAAGCAATTAGGAGAATCAGTACTGGATTACATCATCTTAAAGCAGATTTGTTGTGAGTGAACTAAGTTAACTTTCACACCCTGGATATCACAACAGTTTTAATCTTTTAGTAACATCTTGTATAAAAATTAATCATGAGCTTGGCTGGAGTATTTTTGACATACAGGAAAACATTGTGAAAAGCTATTCTTGTGCAGTTTTTTGATACATGGACGATATGTCATGAATCTTCTTCTGAAACAATGTGCTTCCATTTTGCTTCACTGTTTATACAGTTTAATCACAGTGGTCTCAGTAAATGAGCATGGAACTAAAATTCTCTGTGTATTATTAAAATATATGTTACTTGAAAACAGAACAATGAATTTAACATCACTTTTCAAACCGAAAAAAAAGCGCCACTCCTTAGCTGCAGGAACATTCAGCATCAGGAGACAGAGGAAGGGGTTACGTAATATAGGAAGTTGTTGATGTCACTCATTATGTAGAACTGTTGTTTTCTTTTGAAAGTTAAAAACACTGGCTTGTGGTTTTTCTCCTCTACTTTTGTTAATTTGTGCTGCATAGCTGTATAAAATGCAGCATAAATAATTGGCAAAGAGAATTTCGTTGACAGAGAAGTTCTTTACCAGAGTAAAGGTGATGCATGTCATCAGGGTGCCCTTTCTGTCACCTCATGTGCTCATATCAGGGACATTACTAATTTGGCAGGCGAAACTCTTCAACATCTATCCTTCTTTAGGGCTGGATGATTGCCCTGAATTCCTTTCTGTGTGAGTTGGCATTAGCTTGGACTAACTACTGAGCTTACGTCAGTGTTATCTAAGCCTGGCAATGCACTGTTAAATCTGTGAGCATAGAGAAATCACTTTTAAATTGCTATTTCATATGCACTTTTAATATGCATTTATAGAAGATTTCTTGGTAGATGATGCTTATGTAGCATTTCAGAAAAATTACTAAGGTAAATTGAGAGGTTTGTATGTACCTTTTTAATGTAAGTAAGCAAAATAACATGCAATATATGTATATTGCACTATGCATGTTACTATGATTAAAATGCTATTTTCTAATCACTGATAAAAGATGGGATATATGTCACAACAACTTAAGGTAAGACCCAACGGGGGATGATTAAGGCTATGAGCTTGTAGTGGTGTGGCCTTCCATTCAGTGCATTGAAAAGTTCTTGATCTAAATGGATTTTTGTTTATAGGCAACTAGCTTTCTCTGAAGTGTTCAGCTAATATCTGAAAACTATCCACAAATAGAGACATCTAAGAGATTATCTAGAGACATTTTATTCATTCACTCTCATATTTATTCGTTCAGTTAACAGTAACTGTAAAGGAGTTGTCAATACTTGTCACAAATGCTAAAAATACTATCCAAATTGCGAAGAAGGACAGATTTTTAATGCAAGAAATTGCTGTTGTCCCCACTCTTCCCCCCCAAAAAGGGGCATGCACACACTTGCATATGTTTGCTAGAAGAAAAGTAGACTACTTGTACTAGGCTTCCCTGAGACAGTTTGCCAGAAGATAAGATAGCTAAACAAATCTTTGTACATACCAAAGATTTTTTTTTCAGTAGAGTTATTAACGTCAGACAAAGGCTTCAGTTTAGCAGGCGTGAGTTTAAGTAACTTGTAGGCTGGGTTTACATCTCTCGTTCCTGTATGCTTAGCTCAATGGACTGTGGACAACAGTAAAGTGATGAAGCGGCTATTGGAAAAAGGATAAGGAATTAGACTCTGATCCTTACTCAAAACTGGTAAATTATAAAGGTGGCATTCATGAGACAGCAATTTGCAACCTGTTGACATTGTTTAAAAGAAGATTAATAACAAAGATACAAAATGGTATTAGAGGAGCTACATAGTTCCATATTCGTAGGGAAGCAAGTATGGCAATGCTTAATTATCAACATGATTTGGGGTCATGGGAACTGCCATTTCTTCATGAGACGGATGAACGTCAATGGTTGAAAATAGCTGTGGAGTGATGCAAGATGTGCTTTGTTTCCATGAAGTTGTCAAACATACATGTGGGAAGCCTTTTTCCTGTCAGGGAAATTGAAATCCTGTCAGGTGATTGGCATGAACTTGGAAGATTTCTAATAGAGGTAGTAGGTAGGTGTTGTTTTCCCTGGAAGCAATAGTGAAAGAATAAGTACTACAAGTTTATTTGTCTAGCTGAGAATAAGTAAGATAACAACGTAGTTTCAGGGTTTGAAGATCATAATTTTAAAATGTTGTGTGGTGATACTTACAATGAATATAGTCCTGACACCTGTGGGTAAGGAATATGAGTGCACATCCAAGGTCTGTAGTAGGAGTAGCAAAACAGAAAAGAAAATCAGGGAAACGGACTGCAGAACAGGCAGCATGAAGACCTGAAGACTGGGAATCGATCTACTTGCGAAGAGTCAGGTTCAAACACATAGTGCCTACATTACTCTGTATAGGGAGGGATGTGCACTGCAAGGTAAAACCATTGCACAGCAGCTCCTCGCTTCTATTTATAATGTTCCTCATCATCAGTCTGCCTTCACATCAGGCTGGCCAGTGTACTTGCTCTAAACCAGGGTGTTTTGTGAGCTTCCTGCCCTGAGTAATTTTCCTCCTATCCCCTTTTATACCAAGGTGGCTTTAGCAAAAGCTATCTCCTTCAGTATTGCTGGAGAAGGTTCTACTTTAATCACAGCAGTTCGTAGTTAATGTGTAGACAACCATGCCCTGTAAGTGCTTCACACAGAAGAAAGCACCAGTCTTTATTTCATGCTGTGTTTATTTTAATGTCTTAAGTGAAGGTATTACATGGTCACGATTCACTGAAACAGAATGATAAATTCCTGAATAAGGCTTTAAGGGTTTTTTGTGTGTATGGGTAGTAGTTGATCTTTGTAAGCAGTCAAGTCATCTTTTAGAAAGTTTGATGTACTAATAAAACATCTGTATAATAGTAAAATATGTTGTATGGTCACTAAAGGCCTAAGCAGCATGCAAGTTATTAGCCACAAAAGCAAGCGAGCTACATTTCTGGCAACGGCTAGTGCAGCTGTGCTGGAATGGGCAGAAATGGCATTTCTCTTTACAGCCATACAAAAGCCTTATTACTATTTGTGGTTTTTCTATCTTATGATATTGTATTAATTTCATTTGTATCAGTACAATACAGAGGTGTTAGCTTATCTACTCAGGCTTATATAAAAAGGTGTTACCATTAAAGTGTCATAAAGCTGTTCAAAACCACGAATATTTCTGGACGATATCAATCTTATGAATGGCTAATGCAAAATTGCTAAAAAGAATATATAGTACATTTTCCAGTGAGCAAACTGCAGGAAAAACAACTTAAATCTTTTGGGGCAATGTAACTTTCCTGTATTCAGTTGTGATTTAAATAAGGAACAATTAAATTGCCTACAGGCTTCCCACTTTAAGAACAATTTCAGAGGTATATAAATTCAATTGCATTGCCTCTTTGTGAAAGTGACAGCCTCTGGAGCTATTTTCCATGCTTGACCATACCTTCACAAGGACTCTTTAATATCAGGAGGAGAAAGTCATTCCAATTTGGGTAAGACTGATGTATCAGCCTGGAGAGAGAAAATATGTCTTCACAGAGAATTACATTCAAGTAAGTTTCCAGGATCAGGGGTTTTGAAGACAAGGGGTGTAAGGATTGCCCAGAGAATGGCTAGCCAAAGTCAGATCTCTAAACTCTGTTCAACTTCTACTTCTTTCACTCAATAGACAAAATGCTTCCACAGCAACATTAGGAAGGAGCTTACACAGAGTCCACATCAACACTAGGGATATATTGGTCACATACCCTGTGTCCGCTGTACTGGAATGAGTAATTAATCTGGCAAAACATGTACTTTTACAAGCCTTTTCAGTAGTCTTGGTGTGTCTGAAAACTAAGCCACTGAAATGTTACAAATCTCAAAACAGCATAGCTCGCTCAGCCAAAAGTTAATAACCAATAACATTTAAGCAACTTGAATGCAACACAAAATTTCAGGTATTCATAGCTGACATCACTCGATACTTCCTATTATTCTCTGAAATGTCTTGCTTAGGCTTTGTGTGTCTCCCTTGAAATGTCAGTACTTTTGTTACAGGGAATGATATATCCATTTACTGTTGCAGCGATTCTGTTGTGGTTGTAGCCTAACTAATACCTTCCCAAAGAAATCAGCTCTTATCTGCCTTCTCTCTGGAACTTGGAGAAGATATCATAGTCTGTAGGAAATAAGGTTAGAAGTGAGTTCCAAAGGTCATCTAATCTATCCCCATTACCTCAATATCACCTCCAGGGAATATGGCAATGCCATCTGCTCCTTTTTTATATTGTAATTCTTCCTTGCTTCATGACTTACTGCTGACAGAAAGAGCACATTTTGAGAAATGCGGGTGTTATTATTCCTAGAACTTTTTTTTTTTTTTTTTGAGGTGAAAATCAACAATGTTTCTTGTTATCTGTCTGTGGCACAAAGAAGGATATCTGGATCATGTGCTAATTTGACCAATCTAGTCTATTCTCAGTTGTAATTCTGAAAAAGAGCAATCGAAACAGGGAGGAAGCCCTGAATGTAGAACTCAGGATTTTTTTCATCAAAATACTCTGCGTTGGAAATTGCAGGAATGACACAGATGGAATTCTTCGTGGAAAAGGTTAGTTTTGGTGCATTTTCTGGTTTAGAGGAAAGAAAAATATTTCTGTTTGGTTTTCTGTTAAAAAGTCTGCTTTGAAAATTTTTGGCATTTCAAAAAACCAATATTTACTTAGAAAATTAACTTTATAAAGATTAAAATAACTATTACATGGTTTAGACTATTTAAATAAAATATTTCCTTTAGGTAAATTCTTGTAGTTGTTGTTGTTTTCTTTCTTTAGATTGTCACTGCATGACAATTTTAGACAAGGATCTAGATTGAAATGTTTTCCATAATTTGAAAAATATTCACAGAATCACAGAATCACTAAGG
>NW_010539908.1:0-19447 GCF_000687285.1 Phaethon lepturus
GGGAGCACTTGATCCCCTCATCCAGATTATCAATAACGATGCTGAACAAGACTGGCCCCAAAACTGAGCCCTGGGGAACACCGCTTGTGACCGGCCGCCACCTGGATTTAGCTCTGTTCACCACAACTCTCTGGGCTCGGCCATCCAGCCAGTTCTTTACCCAGTAAAGAGGACACCTGTCTAAGCCACGAGCCACTATTTTCTTTAGGAGAATGGTGTGGGAGACAGTGTCAAAGGCTTTACTAAAGTCCAGGTAGACAAACCTTACCGTTAATAGGTATGAAAACTAGCATTCAGTAGAGCGATGGTAAACAATGGGCAATATTTTCTTGACAGGATAGAAAGAAATACCTCAATCTGTAGTAATTACATTATATGAACAGGCTTATTCAATCAAATCCTTCACAATGACAGTCACTCTGCCCAATTTCTACTACGCAAAAACCCAGACAAACCAACCAACCAAAAATTCTCCCCAGCATACTCAAGATTTATCTACATTTCTGTTTTTAAAATAAACTAAAATGATTGCCGGTTAACACAAACTAACTACAACATTATACACAATCTGCATATACAACTAGCACTCAGTTCAGACCACAAGTTTAAAAATTAAAATATTGGCTTACCTCCTCAGTGCTACAGGTTGATACAGTATTGCACAAGAAACAGTAAAAAACAGAAAAATATTGTGGCCAAAAATACATTCCAAAATGTGTTCAAACTAACAGTATAAAACTGTAATTATTATTATACACTAACACACATATAACATACATATGTGCATATATATAGAGAAATGTGGTACATTTTCTCAGTCTTACTACTAGCATGCACCTGGGTTACTACTTCCTTGCTTTTTTTCTTTAAAAGCAAAAATCCTACCTTTTATTTAGGATTTAAATGACTGGTGTAACAGTCACATGAATACAAGTGCTAGTGCTCTGCAACCAACTTCAATTATCAAGTGACTTATGGTCCTATTGCCAGAAGTAGCTCCGTGCAGAACAGAGCTCCATGGGAACACAGGAGGTCAGCTACAACATACCCAGTGCCAGCTCAGTTCCACCTACGTCACCGCTGGCAAACATCTCTGTGCTGTTCATGAAGACCTCTGGTGGACAGTGGCAATGAACTGCTGGGGGACAGCAATGTCTTTACCACTACAGCTGTTTCTGCAGTGAACATTTGCCCACAGCTGATGCTTTTCAACCATACCAAGCTAAGCTGACGGAAATACATATCCACAGCGTCATAAAAATGCATGCCCTACAGTCTGGTGGCCACATATATTGCCACATTTTACATGTACTGCCATGTATTGCATGTATTGCCACTCAGAAAATATGAAGTAGCCCATAAAAGGCATACATGTTTTAATGATATTTTATGATACAGTCAGTTTCACACAGAAAATAATACAAATGTATTTGGGATTTATTCTGACAGTATTATAGTAACACCCAGGGACAATAATCGTAATGTTTTCTGCTTTTCTACATTTACAGCTTTGCGTTTTTTTCTGTAATGATCTATTTGTTATGACATACAGTATGTGTGACAGATGTCCAATGCTGGCTGCTAAAAAGTAGCAGAGCCCTGTAGGGAAGCAGCAAAAACTTGTATGTCAGCACTGAAAATGATGGAAGATTGATAATTTCTACTTGTGTCTCAGCTCTATTCAGCAGACTAGCACGTCCAGATTGTAATCTGGCCACAGATTTACTGCTATATTTACATTGTATTGGAATAAAAATTCCCAGTTTTGAATGATTGATCATGACAAACGTGTGCTACAAGGAGTTGATTACAATAGTCAAAATGCATGCTTTTAAAGGCAAATTCAGAGTAACTGGAGATCCTGAAGGGAAATAAGAAGTGATGTACTCTAGTCTTGTTTAACTCCAAGGAATCTGTAAAGCTGGTTACAACCTTGCACGGTGAACAACCACCGAAGTATAAAACCAGTGCTGGCATCTAGATCTAATCACAAATTTTCAGTCAGAATATTTTTCTCAAAAGAAAAAAATAATTGCTTAGTTCACAACACACTTCACAACATAAAGAAAACCTGATTTTTGCAGGAAAAAAAAAATCTGATGCCAAGGAAATAATGTCTTTCTGCCTTAAATTCTTCCATTACTTCTGCTTTCTACAGGAAGAGAAAGAAGTAAAGAGGAACCTTTTAGACAGAAACCTGCAAATTATGTCCAAGCTACTAGACTTGGGAGGAGCAGGTAGGAAGGGTGCAGAAAGGCAGGCAAATGCACCTCAGCTCTCGACCTGTGCTGTGGTTGCCACTGCCCCTGGAGGTGCTGGGCAGAGCTGAGCTGCTCAACTTCTGTGTCTGCCCAAGTAGCACTTCGGAGAGACCTGCAGTGTCTCCTTCTACTGACTAGAGAGAGAGGAAAAAAAGGCAAAACCAAAAAAAGCAATTTTTCCCAGGACTGATCTGTTGCTGAAAACTCCCCGTAACATTTACTAGGACTCCTGGCTTCTGCCTTGCTTCAGGCAGAGTGGGCTCGGTAGTGGCCTGGCTCAAGGGCCCTCTGGATCCACCTGCCTGCAGTGCGTGAGGGATGCAGAGGTCTGCCGCGCACCGTGCACTGCCGCACCGTGTCAGCCGAGGTTTAAGCGGCAGAAATAGCAGGTGGAGTTCATTTATTTCACAGTAACTGAGAATAATCACTCCATTGTTCATGGGCTTCCTCCCTCCCCCTTTTCTTTCTTGTTGGAGCAGATGGCACAAAAGAGAAGTTGGTCTGAGAAACAGCATCTCTGCAGCGGTGTAAGGATGGAGACCAGGCTTTAAGTATCAGGGGTGCTGATTTAGCAAGGTACTTACGCACTTGTGCAGCTGAAGTACAAGTAGCCCCATTGACTTCAAAAGAATGACTCACAAGCTTAAATTTATGTACATGAGCAAATACCTTGCTGAAATGAGGCCAAGGAAAGCATCCATCTTTTCAAAAAGCTGGGATGAATTTAAGTGAAACACACACATTTCCTTTAAACGTAAATTTTTTTCCCTATTGTACTTTTAGTGACCACATAAAGTAACTGAACGATTCTGTAGAGTCTGTTTGTATATCCTCAGGAACCCACACAGCATTTTCACAAACATGAAAGCGCAGACGGAGCCTAAGAAAGGGTGTGGAGCCTATAGACTGCACGAGATGAAACTGGACTCCTAATATTGCTGGAGTCAGAAATGATAGCTGCAGACCCTAAAGGCTGCCTGTCAATCTCAGATGCAGATGGCACTTCTTCCAACTGGCCTCTGTGTCAGTTCCTTCAGCCATTTTAGTGACAACAAGGCTCCCCAGAGGGCAGATGCTGTTACTTTGCAGCCTGGACTCATACCCAGGGCACTGTAGTCTGTATGATCTCTTCTCAAAGTAGTTTTTTTTTAATGCTAATGCATAGCCTCTTCTTGCCCTATCATCCCAGCCCCAGCCCCCCATGCAAAAAGAGGGGGTAATTTTCTTCCTCATTTCAAATATTCCAATTTATCAATGGAATTAGCATTAATTGTCTAAAAGATTCACTTTTGTTATGCATGCCAAAAGTATATATAAAACTCCTGCTAATAAAATTTGCAGATAAAACTGTAATTGGTAGCATGATTAATAATGACGACATTGCAGTCATACAGAGCAGTTTCACAAGCTAGGCCTGTTCAATCAAAACACATACACATACAACTACACGTTAGGTCTCCCACCTTTGCACAACTCATGCATGTAACTTACCGAATGCGAGAACCCCGTGAAAAGCTGTGACATGGAAAATGATTTAGGGATTAGTGGGCCAGCGGTTTAATGTGAGCTTCCAGTGTGATGCTATAAGCAGAAAGGTCCCGCGTCTTCTTTAAAAGCAAGGAAGTAGCAGGCAAATGTAAGGATGTACCGTTCTTTTTAGGACACTGGATAAGCAAATTCCAGAATATATACTTCCCATACTACTGCTTACATTTTAAAAAGGAAATAAACAGCCAAAAAATTATTATAAATAGAAATACAAGTTAATGGGAAAAAAAACCTAAACCACTTAATTAAAAAAAAAAACAAACCTCTGTTTTGCTTATTACATTTGAGCTTGGGGCATCAATAACTTAACAGGGAATAAATGTCTGATTAAGGGACACCTTAACTTAAAGAAAAACTGTAACAAAACCAGAAAAAATGACTACAAGTTACAGTCAAATTCAAATGAAAAATAAAGCACAATTTCTTCAGTACTTACAGTAATTAACCTTTCACCCAAGGGGAGTGCGTTCTCCAACTTTGGATGTTTTCAGATCAAACTTGAATATCTTTCTAGATGATAAAATTTAGTCAAATGAAAGAGGCTCAATATAGAGCAAACTGGAAAAAAAAAACCCTATGCAGTTTGTTTTATGTAGAAGGTCAGACTAGCTGAGCTTAAGGCTTTTTTCAGGCTCAAAGTCTACAAGAAGTACAGTTTAAGTCTGAAAAATGTCATTGTGAGGTCAGACATTTATTGTGTTTCCATGATGTCATGGAAATTTGTTCAGTCTGCAAATTAAAATATATTCTTCCTGGCTGTCAATACTGCAAAAGCATCTTAGGTTCTGAAAGTTAAATTTGGTTCTTTAGTAGAGGTATGATTGATTACCTGATCTAAAATCTGCCTTGAAAGTATATATCAGAAAAACATCATTCTCTTCAGATTATGTCCTCATAATGCCATTGTCTGCACAAATATAAGTAAATGCAGCATTTGGCTCTGTACTTTGAGCTTACTTCACAGTCATCATTCACCCCAGGAAAACTGGTTTTAAGAGTAGGGAGCAAGCAAAACTTAATTTTTGTTCCTACAAGAGTACATTTGCCTACAAGGACGCTCTGCTGCTCAGTAGGAAATTGTATTTTTCATGTAGCTAGATTTTCACAGTAGATCTATGCATCAAGCTCAATGTGCTGTGTACTTCACCAAGAGATACTGAAATGGAATACTGTTGAATGAAAGCACTGAACTATGTATTTGACTTACCTAGCATACCTAGTGCATATATGCAGAGTAAAAAGTATAAGATTGTTTCTTGCACTTGTACTTCACTATTCAAAAGTCCCAGATAAGCTGTCTTGTAAAAGTATTAGCTTAAAATTGGACCACCCAGAACAGATAAATTATTACTGTTCTTTCAACTATACACAATTGTGTCTAAATATTAGATACATTATTTTAACTAGATGAAAAATCAGGGCAACACTGTAAATCTATTGATTGAGAAGTATAGGAACTGCCCGAATGGTACTGCTTCAAGAAGCTGATCTAATACCCAAAAAGAAAAAAATTTAAATACCAGGGAAAACCTTCTGAATGCCAATGAAATCCTGTTATATTGAGGAATTTTATAGACTGATGCCAAGTAAATTATCCTATAATTGTGTATGCAAAGTTTCTGTCTTAAAACAAAACATAAAAATAAACTCCATCATTTTACATGAAAATAAACTTCTTTCATTTAGTATAGATGATGTTATGGACTTGCCTTTTTTCCCCACAGAGGGTTAACATGAAAAGAGGGAAAAATGGTAAAATATTAAACTTGTTCTTTGACTTCATCTTTCACATTCTTGTATCATACTACAGCAGAAACTAATGAACTTGCTCATCTTCGAAAGCCCTTTTGCATGCTTCTTCCTTCACCCTTAACCCTGATCCTTGCAGATCTTTCCTTATGTGTGTGCCAATTTTACTGGTATAATATGTGCACTTTTATTAGTTGTGTTCTGATGATTTCTACTGAGAGATACTTAAAGCTTACACAAGTCAAAAACTATTTCATCACTTTTGAAGAAAACTAATAGCGCAGAGTCACTGAATGATAAGAGATACAGAGACCACTGAATTTATTTAATAATCCATGTCCATTTCACAAAAATGGCCTGTGTAATCCTTTTAAAAATAATAACCTGTTCATTTCAGACCTTGCACAATGCTTCTCTTTGTCCCTTGTAAGTCTCTCAAATGTCTTATTTTAAAGGAATATATAGTACTCCCGGAAGACATTTTCCCATTTCTATTCTCTTCAACTCCTGTGAGCCCTTGTTCTGTGTGATAAGGCAATCTCCTTCGGGATCTGAGCTGTGTAGTTTCGCACCACGAGTGACAAGGACTCGACTTGAATAACTGCTGTGCGCAGGTTGTAATTATGTCAGCTGGAGTGTTGAACAAGGGGACTGATTAATGTGAGCCCCAGCCCAGGCACAGTCCCTATCAAAACCTTCGTGCAGGCCAGCAGTGGGGATGGGTTAAAGCAGAAAGACAAAACATGCTGTACCGTCCATGATAGATGAATTGCTCCAACAGTCTTCAGGCAGATGTTCCAGGACAGTATAATATACAATTACTCTGCCTTATCACCTTCCCAGGGACAATAAAGCTTCCTCCTTCTATAGCTCATGTGAGTGAAGGCAAAATTAGTTTTACTTTTACAACACTGACTCACTTATCATGTTGCCTTGATTGTGCTTTTACAGCTAAAGAAAACATATATTCCACTCTTAAACTAAAAAAAAAACCCTGCACTCCTCACCTTTTATATAAAACCAAATGATCCCTTGAATCTATTTTGCATCATAGTAATACAGTCCTTAAGGGGCTAATTCAGTACATTATCCTTGGAAACACAACTAACTTTAGAACAACTGGACCTATTCCTAGACCTACTGTCACATGTACGTATACAAAGGTACATTACTGAATCAAGGTAGAATGCATGGACAATAAAAAAAAATATATAGGTTTTGTACAACAGATGCCTATGTGAATAACATGCCCTTAGTGACTATTTTAACTAAGCACTCATTCTAAAAATACCACAGTACACTTGTAAAACAGTTCTTTGAGAAGTCATTAATCCACATACCTCTTTAAAGGCCACAAGAGTTTACTGTGTAACTATTATAGATAATCCAAGTATTTACCAAAAAGTAAACATAAATTAAGTAAATAACAGAAATTTAGGAAGAAAACTACATATATGTATTCGTTTCCTTTTGTTATCAGATGTATGTATCTGTATATAATTTTTTTGCTTGTTTGTTTGGCTGCTAGGATGGAAGTAGTCCGTATGTTCCAGGGCTGTTTCGAAGAGTTTACAGAACAGCAGCTTACTCACATGAAGTGAATAGCAAGATAAGACTATAGCTCATAACATCCTGATGTCATTTCTTTCTAAATACTGAATGGTTATAGCTCAAGAAGCTGTACTTTAAAGAAAGAGTCTAAATAGTTCCACTTGTATTCCAAGATGCATTGCTTTCAGTACTACCCTTTCTTCAGCTATATAACAATGACATGATCTCAAAAAACAAAACAAAAAAATGCACCCAGAAATGTATTTAGAGACACACATATTTGAAGGTCAGGTTTAAAAACAAAACCAGACTAAAACAGCCAAGGCTGATCCTGATGATACTTAAGAGTGCACATGTATTTGAAAAATCCTATTTATATGTATTTAGTTCTCATGAAAGGTATTGGATTACTAGACCTAGAAATGAGAGGCGAGATTTTCTAAAGAGACTATGGGAATTAGGCACTGACATTGCACTTCGACTGAATGCAGGCTCCCAGCTGTTCAAGTTTCTTTGAGGTTTTAGCCATTAAACAGTATCACTGGCTTGGCAACAGTAAGGTTTCACCGTAAGGGTACAGGCTTTCCTATACTCCTGTGGTGAAATGCAATCCTATGTTTACAATGCAAAAATTGGCTCCAAGAAAGCTGGTATGTTCCCACTGCACAGCATATTGACCTTAGCGGCTAGCATGATGGAATGATGTTACGCCAGCCATTGCATGGAGGAACAACAGAAAAATCATTTTTGACCTCAGAAAAATTACAGTCTAAGCACTGAAAAGGTAGAAGTAAGCTTCTGTCTCGTTTAGGTGCACTGTTGGGCACAGCACTACTAGGAGGCAACTTAGTCTGTTCTCCGTCACCATTCAAATTTCCAGTACAATTGGGATGGAGATAAGAATGAACTAATGTAGGTTTCAAGATTTGCTTAAATAAGATGTCTGTTTTTTCTAAAGAAAGTGTAGGTAGCCAATATGAAACATCAGGAGCTCCTGTCTGCTCAGGAAAAGGAAACATGGTGTCCCTAACTTTCTAGAAATTAAAGCACTATCCTAGGAAGTAGAACTCCTGAGTTTTGAGCTGCCCTTATCTTGAGGAGAGCTGAATTCTGTTCTCCTGTGTCCCAGGAAAATGTATTAGCTGGCACGAAATATCCTGCACATACCCTTTCTCTTGAAACTCTGCCAATGAACAGTGAGGAACCGCCAGGAGCCAAAAGCAGATCTAATCCCTGTTTTTGGAATTGTTCTTCTGTTTTCAGTTACGTTCCCTATGTAATGTTCCTACAAAATCCAAACAACAGGCTCCCTCCCAAGCCTGTGTTCTCTGCCCTCTCAGCTGAGAATCCCAAACAATAACTAGACTCAGGCTGTGGACAGTACTGTTGTCATTAATTAAATGATTCCTAGTTTCTCTATTTTTCAGGTCTCTAACACATATCCAAGAATACAGGAATAGGAGCCTGTTCACCTAAAAGGTGTACCAAAAATCTTGAGGCAGAGATATCCATCTCCCCAGGATAGGAACTTCTAAGCATGCCTCAGTGACTTCACTTAGTTGTGCAAGAATTTGCAAACTCAGTAGAGAGGGGAAGGAAAAAACAGAAGCTCCTAAAGGAGTAACTGCTTTTGGATTTAGAAGTTTTTTGGTGTAATATAGGAGGTTGGGATCCTCTCTGTAAAGTTCAGTGGAAACTAGAAGCATCTGGGTACTTAATCCCACAATCTACTTGCCTAGCTTAACTTTTTTACTGTTCAGGATACAAAGTCTTGTGAAAGGTGTTGCCAACTCCCCGGCTTTCCATTTCTATCTTAAGAAGGAAGTACTTCATGACAGGCGGAGAATAGTGGCTTCACTGAGGACATGGAGATGATGTGATTAACATCAGTGGGGCCAGGACTCTATCCACTGTCTTTATTTTTGTTTTATAGCATCAACCCCATGACAGTAGACACTATCCAGCCAGTGAGAGCTGATTCCCAACTGAGCTATGGAGCAGAGTTGCTTAGATGGAGATGGGCTTACTTACAATCCTTTCTTTTACAGTACTCCTGCCATGCTAGTGGTGAACTGAAACTAAAAATGGACACTTCAGAGCAGGAAAAGAAAATAAAGATCCTCCTGATATTATGTTGTACTGTTCTGAGGGAAGAGAGATCCAAATATAAAGGAGGAAGCCAGGAACAGATGCAGGTGGACAAGAACTCAGCTACAGCAAACAAATGCTACATTTGCCTTTCAGAATACACTTCTGCAACCTAGAGCACTAACAGAGCTATCATCTCCCAATACTGTATACTCCTCTCTCATCTCTTGCACCACCACCAGGCAACACACAGCAGTTCCCAAAAGCTGCAATCACAGGCCTTGACAAGGGCTGATGGCCTGACTTGATGTTGCTGCATTTATTTAAACAGAAGGGATAGCAGCCACCTGCTTTGCCCTTGCAAGGGCTCAGATTTAGGTCTTTCCTCTCTGGTCTGACTTGAACAAATCTGGTACAAATTCTTGTATCTTTGAAACCTTCCTTCTACTTGAAAGTATCTTTATTGCTCCTCAAAATGACTGCATTTTAGCATATAAAAATCAATCAGCTAAATACTGTATAAGATGACTGTGCTAAAATTTATTAGTGCTGACCAAAATCTTAAAGGCTGAGTAATTAAAATTCAAACTAAAATGTGATGAAAGTCACATTTAGTCACCTAAATGAAGAGGCTGAATTCCGAATAGATACAGAGCCACTGGACCCCAGGCAAGATGAGAATTTGTGGATGCTCAGTATCACTAAAAACATGTAAAAAGAACTTAGTATTTGTTCAAACTTTGCTTCTTTTCCTCATGTAAATACATCTATCTAGATCTATGCATTATGTTGCAGTTCTTCAGTAAACAACCTAAAGAAAACAGAAGAAATGCCAAAGAAAGCACATGTGAAAAACTCTCCATGTAACGGTCAGCTTCTTCCTATTCACTGACTGAATGTCAGTGCTCTCAATCTCAGGGGTACAAATCTCTTCCAAATAAACTCTTTTCTAAAGAAAAATATAGGTAGCTGGGTGTGTTCTCTTCATCCTTATAAATACCTTCCAAGTTTTAACTTTTAAAATTACCTGTCCTGACAATAAACAGTTAATTTGAGACCCAAAACCATTGATACAATGAGCACCGTGCCAGCTGAAGCATGGTTTCCTATGGATTCTTGCCATGTTCACTACATCTCGCAATGCAGTAACAGCAGCTCCCCAACATGTCCTTCAAGATACTCCCATCAGGCAAGAAAATACAGCTGTGCTGGGTGGTGAGGCTGGAGCAATACGACTGTCTCAGTTGTAAGACACAAGAATGCATGAGAGTTAAATTTTGCCTGCCTGCTCCTCACTGTTTTTTGAGGTTTTTTTTCTCCTCTCTTTATCCACCTCTTTCAGGAAACATATAGGAACTTAAATTATCTCAGCAACTACTATGTGAAGGTTTTGATTGAAACTGGGCAACAGCTTAAAAATTTATTAAAGAAACTGACAGAAGATGGATGGATGGTCTGGTGCAACTCTCAGAATAAGTTAGGGACATCAGGCTAAAAATCAGTCCTCATCAACTGATTTATAAAAATTGCCTTTTTGAACTAAAGACACATCTCTTTCCTGAAAAGAAAAAAAAACTATTAACGGCTTTTTGTAAGTTAAAATACCCACAGCAGGTATCTCCAAAATTTGCTACTAGAAATGGTTCTCTGTATTTTACCAAGAGCTTGTTAACAGAAAGATATTTGAAGTACCACATTTTTCTAATGAAAAATCAGCAGACCTTAAGAATTCATTTTGATAATCTCAATACCTTCTACAACTTCAAAATTATTTTAAGTATTGTTTGTCCTGTAGACTATGCATGCAAAATTTCAACAGAAACATTTTGAGGAAGCTCAGTATGGGAAGACGTTCCACTTGGGATTCCTAGCAGAATAAATTATGTCCTCAACTACAGCGTTGTAAGAGAGAATCCATAATTAGCTTGAACAGGGATTGAAGAAGAGTGGACCAAAGTTACAAATATAAAGCTATAAACACTATATTTTAAGGGGTACCAGTAATATCACAATGAACTAGTAGGATGATGTTCAGGCAGTTTATATGTCAGTAGACCCGCTCAGCGTATTATAGGATTATGACACAGAGTCTTACAGTATTATGAACTGTAGACTGTCTAGTTGTGTGGTTTTTAAATGATATCACTAAAAATATAAAAAAATAGCAATGCAGAAGAACATCAGAAGAAGCGTTCCTTTAAAGCTTTATTTAAATAATACATATATATGTGAATGGAGCTATATTCCAGGAATCATGGCGAGTTGGGCTGTCTGCCCAGGCAAAAGGAAAAGCAAACTAGGACTGCACTGAAAGTCAGGGATGAACCTGCAGCTGTACTACCAACCCTGGGAGCACCATGGATATCTGGGCAGTCTTTGAAAGTCAAAAGTCACTTTGCGACCTCCTCTTTACTTCAGGAAGAAGAATCAATTTGCTCTGAGGCTATGAACAGCAGCACCTATTTCTTACCTCTTCACGTTCCCGCTCCATGTTTCAGTTTATTTATAGAAGGAGGTGGGGAAATGAAAGGTCCCCATTCCAACCTCCTAGCCTATGTGGGTGGGAGATGGGAGATCAGCATTGCACCAGCTTGTTTCTCCCAGCACACTGACCCTCAGCGTACATAACCTGTGAGGGGAAGATGAGAAATGCCATCCAGATCTCACCTTTTCTCCAAGGATGTAAAATGAAAAGCAACAGCTTTGGCCCAAGGCATCCAAGAATGCAGGACAAACTTTTTCATATGCATTTTGGATTCTGGGTTTTCACTTAATTATTTTTCCATTATTGAAAGAATATATTTTAAAAGAAATTAAAGCACAAAATTCAAGTACTTGTAATATGCAACAGTTTAAAGACAAAAACTAAAGAAACAAACCTAACAACAAACAGATTCTATGAATGCTCCTACCACCACTTTCAACTTTTTTTAATAGACAGAAAGGAAACTGGAAACTAAAATGCTAACTGATCACCACCTGGCATGTGCAAATATCTTTGAGATTATTTTTCAGTGTTTTTTAAAGAAAAAGAATAATGCTAACACCAGAGCAGCACTCATCAGTTGCAATAGCAAAACAGAGGGCTTTAAACACTAGCTTTTAATAATGTCTTTAAAGTCTCAGCAATACCTACGTCTGCTATTCAGATCTAAACAGGTCTGGCAAAACCACAAAGATCATCCAAATCAGGGACAAAATAGACGTAATGCGCAACTTAATAGTAAGTTACTTGGACAATAAGCTCCTCTCCAGACTGTCTCTTTTTAAGTAAAGCCTCAAGTGAAACACACCCCTGATCCACGACTTACGAGAATTGAGTATGGATACAACACAGTCTGCAAAATGGTTTTAGGGAAAGCAAGCTGTTGTATACAAAATGGCCTGTCCACCATATGTCACGTTTTCCTGTGGGGAAGGCACTGTTTCCTCCCAGCAGCTCAGGAAAGAGAAAACGCAACTGATGGTATGGAGAACTGCAAGATACACATAGACTTTGAGGCAGGTTCTTCTCCATCTTCCTGCCAAGGTTTTTACTGACCAAACCTAAGCAGCAGCTTTGAACCCATGTATTGTGAAGTAACATCCCAGGAACTCCAAGCTTCTAAATCTCTGATACCTCCACAGCAGATTGTCTAGGGAGCTGAAGACCTGAGAGGTGGGCTTTTGGTCCATAAGGGTTTTCCACTCCGCTGGGGAGAGGGTGGTTGGGAGCATCAGCCTCCCAAACCCCAGGCATCAACTCAGTCCCAACATATTGCATTGTGGCCTCTGGAAAACACCCACCAGCTGCACTGCAAAGGTGCAGGCCTGGCCTATTGAGCCCATGACTTCTATTTTCCAGGCAGGGAGTTTCATGATGGAGGTAGAGCCCTGTAGTACCTGTGTTCACAAAGTGCCCCAACATACCACTCCAGAGGAATTTGGGGAGAAGCTGTCACAGGGACAAGGGCAACCTCTGCTGGAACCTGCAAGTGTCCTCATTTAGCTTCAATAATTCATAAGTATCTAACAAAGTCATATTTATTTGGAAAATTGCTCACCAGTTCTAATGCATTAGAAGTATCTAAGTAGCAAATCTTTCTCAGACAGAAAAGCTGAATTTTTTCCTTTTCTTTCCTTTCTTCCTTTACTTTATATTCAACAATTTTTTTTTCATCAGCCTTTAAAGGCATAAAAACTTTCCCTTTCTCTCCCTTGCACTAGGTTTCACATCTTTCTGGAACCACTTCTGTACTGAATTTGTTTTCTGTAATTTCCTGACATTTTAACCTGTTTCATATTTCATGTATGGAGGAAGAAGAGGGAAGGTTGTCACAGAAGACAGCATTAATACAGAAACTTTCTCCCATAGTAGTATTGCCCGGAGAATAAACCACACACAACACAATAGGCTAGTATCTATTAATTTCATCTCTAAGGTCCATAACCCTATCAAAATATTTTCAAAGATTGCTAACTACCAGCCAGGTAGTTAGCAACAATAGTATTTCCTCGTAGATTGATCACCCCTCAAAGATAGTTTTGGCCCTTTTATTATGACTGGAATGGGATTAAGGAATGGTAAAAGAAACACACATGTTTATTTTTTGTTCTGTGTTAACAGGCAAGAGCAAAGAAAACATGTATAGTCACTTTAGCCTTTTTTAAACTATTTTTACCTAAAAGGGTCATATTAATTAAGCTGTGATGCCAATGATTATTTTCAGATCAAACCAACAAATGAAAGTTTATTTGTAAACATAAAAGCACATCTTCACTGTACTTTTTTATCAGAAGCACGGTAAGAACAGGAAATTACAAGTCTTTTTTCTTACTGAAGTCTATGTTAAGACCACAGCCTTGCCATTCATCTTGAGGTTAGTACTAAAACTTTATTTACTATCAAAATACAACCTAATTAAGATTATTTTAGTTTGACATATATTTTGGTGTTTCACATTTATAAACGTTAATCACATATTAAATATAAATACAGGTATATTTATTGTAACATATTTATGCTCCTTAAGAAAGAGGAATAGATATGACAGTGATGATTACATGTGATAGGGGAAAAAGAAGTGTGAGGACAGGGAGAAAATAAAATGTGATAATAGAAGATATTAGTTACATTAATCCATCCCCCGCATGAAGTGGTCTTATTCATGTTTCCTTAACACCAAATACTTCAGGTTTTGGGTTAAATGTGTTGGACTTTGAGTCAAAAAAAAGAGCAAAAAAAGAGCATCAGTATAGCAAGGAAGAGATTGCATAAGTTTAGGGACAACGCCCAAATTGAACATCAAGGGGGAGACAGTAACTACTGAAAGATATCAGGAACCTGAGAATATTTTTGCAGAATTTAAATCGAAGTGTGACCAAACTGATAGAGTGCTGAGCTACAAGCATGACAGGCTGCCAGAAGTTAAAACTATAGAGGAATTTTTACACTGATGTCTAAATGGCTGCTTGTCTCACTGACATTAAAATCAGTGGTCACCCCTGAGTAATTTGTCATGGCATTTAGGCTTAAATACATCACTTAAAAATTGTTCTTCAAAGGACTGAATCCAAAATGAGGTTATAAAATATTATCAATGCTTGCAATTGCATCACCAGTTCAAAGATACTGGGGTGGATCCTTAAAGTCCCAAGTCTGGCGGTTCAGAGTTAGCAGGAGAATCACAGATTCACCGAGTTAAAAAAGCAATTTTGAATTCCTCCTACTTATGGTGGCCACAGGAAAAAAAAAAAAAAAGAAATACAGGAATAAATAAATGAATAGAAATAAGAAAAGAAAAAAACAACAGAAGAAGTTGGAGTTACCAATGCTCATGGAATTATTTCCACATCATAAGGAGTAAGCATTATTCATTTAAAAAAATAAAAACCCGCATTACCTTTCTACCAAGTACAGTGCATTTACTATGCTATTAATTAACAATATGGAAAGCAAAGGACTTCACAAAGTGACTATACTGTTGCATGCTGTATGTCTTAACAGGGCAATTTCACTGTGGACCATAGTCATCAAGTCTGCAAACACCAATATATTTGTTTGTGCATGTACATACATGCCTTTTTTTTAAGAAACAATCATGTTTTCTAATAAGCATACATTCTCTTAAGCAATCCATGGAGTGACATTGTCATCTGGCAGGGAGGACAGGGAGAGCTGAGAGAAGGAGTTTAAGTTCTTTTGTATGCTGCCACCAATATGATTCTCCAAAATTCTAGAGACAGGATTTCTTGATCAGTGCAGACAGTATATACATCTCCCAAGGAGGGCCATGTTGTTATTTGTGTGCTCTCTGGTCCTATAAGTTTCTGAATGTTAGGAACCACATCTGACGTCAAGTCTCTTGGTCAACATGAATAGTTGATCTATATTTTGCATTATGCCATTATATATTTTTATTCTGTTTACCACATGAATTATCTGCTATAACTTAGGTGAATAGAAAAAGTTTTATTAAGCAATAGAAGCACCATAAAGAGAATAACACTAACCATTGTTTTGTATGCCATATCCACCCTACAACAATTAGTGTTTTTGTGGCTATATCTAAATTTTATATCAGATTTTTTTCTTTTATAGACTTAAATATTTTATTGCAGATTAATAGACATATTACCCAATATTTTATCTGAATGTTAATTAAAAACTAAGGGCTGAATAATATTCTGAGCAAGTTTGCATCTGGGAACTATGCCCATGCACTGACAGAATTTCTCTCTAAACTTCTATCTTCATTTGTTTATAAGTCTGTTAGCACAAGGCACTGGATATCCTCAACTTGGGCCGCTGAACACAACAGAAGCTTAAGTGCTTCCTGAAGGCCCAGTTAGCTCTGTTGCATGCATGCGTTATTGTCCTTACCAATTTCTTATTAGTACGAAGTATATGCACTTTTTTGCCTAATTCTGCCTTTGTGATATACATATAAAAAAGTGTTTTTCAATAGCACGGTGGTGGTTGCCACTTGGAGTCCTCACCAGCCTAATGTTCCGTACAGTGGTATAACCTAGTTATTTCCCATACATGCATGTTAAATTTTGCTAGTTACAAAAAGCATATTAATGTTAATGTTTTAATGATAAATACACTGTTTCATCATTTTAGGCAGAAGTTGCCTTAACAGCCTTTCCGTTTTGCTATGCGTAAGTACGTATTGTTACCTCAGCATTTAAAGTAGTCCCTAGTTGTCCTTGGTATAACTAGGCAATCGTGCACAGCTGATGGCATCATTCCAAGACAACTAGAAGTTATTAAATTAACCAAAATAAAGAGAGAAAACACTTACTTTGCACATTCTTATGACTTAGGTGCAAATCTTGGACTGTATTATAAACTGGTCTTTACAATCTATGAACAGATACTATAAGTCAGAGGGAAATAGGAACTCCCTAGGGATGCTGTCCAAAAAAAGAAAAGTAGCCCCTGTGGAGTCACTCCTCCTAAGTCATGCTGCCACTGCTGCTGAAAATATGCAATGAATCCTTCTGCAGTTGGAATTTCAGATGCCATAATCCCTTACAGAATGTTGTCTAATTATTTTATTATGCATAATAAATGTAAAATATTTATTTTAGTTTACATAATTATATTAAAAATGTATGCTATTTATTCTCAGTCTTGTAAGACATCCTTCACAAGTCATATACTTTATAGAAAGGTGCATTTATGGAATTAATGCTGTTTTGCTGGCCTGGCTGTTTGTTTTACACGGCTTCTAAACCCTCTTATCTATGGCTGTGGAACATCACCAATTCCCTGGATGTTGCCCTCCGTTCCCTCCTTCCCCTCACTGCCATGGCTACTCTATGCAAAATTAACCATACAGTGGGATCCCAGAGAAGTGAGAGTTATTTTGTTTAATTACAGCACAAGGATGGCACAGAGTACATGAACATTATACCTGTCCCACACTCTCATGGTCAAAGCTGTAGCAATACTGTTTCTGTATCATGAAACTATGCCAGTGCTCCTCCTGAGCCTTAAGCTCCAACAAATTTGACTATGTGGGAAAAGCAGAGCTCTGCCTTTTGCCCTCCCCACCGCAAAACAATGTAATGCAAATCCGTTTCATACTGAAACACCCCCCCGCACACACCATGGACATAAATTATTACTTGCTTGAGAAGCTGTGATAGCTACATGGAAAGTCAGTACCAATGGGAGTTGAATTTAAAGCCTAACATATGACTAAAATGAGAGTCCTAATTCTTTACTTTAGACACATGCACAAAACCAGTTCAGTTTTTGAAGATGCTGTATATCTGCATCTTTCATTGACATCATTGGATTTATGGGAGTTTAGCACTTCTGAAATCAGGTTAAATTCAGGTGCCTAAGTATGTTGTAGGTTTAGAAAGCCTGGCCACAAGACTATACAACCAACAGATTTAGAAATCAGTTGAAGTTCACAGGCCTCATCCAGTTGTAGGAGGTTATACAGCTCTTCACTACTTACTATGCCCATTACCAAGTGCAAACAATATTGTTGTCAGCATAACTCTAGGATTATGTAAGCTGAAAAGTTTAGCCACATAACACATCTTTTTTAAATGACTAAGAAATATAAAATAAGCATTGCATATGTAATAGTTGTGTAGGGCCCTATGAGACCAATTCTGTATTATAAAATTAAGTTGAACATTAATTAGCAGTGAATGAATATTTTTGTATGACAAAGCACACTGATTTAAGAATGGAGAGACATGCTGTGTGATTTGAAAAAATAAATGCAAAGGAAAATTGTGCATATTTTTATTTAATAGGGCAAATCTAAATTGAAAACACCAATGAAAAATATAACCAAAACATAACAAGCAAATTTTAATATTTATGAATATATATTTTTTCTTCCTTGAAAAGGAATTAGATTTTAAAAACTAGACTGAAGCCATAATTTCAAATTATATCATTACTAGAAGTCACATATCGCTATATAGAAAAGCAGATGTTCATTTCTTTGTTATCAAGATACAAAAGATTTAGATAAAAATAAATATCAAATGGTCACAGTGCAAAACATAGACATGGAAGGTAATGTTTTTGCGAGAATATTTAAGTACAACCATGAACATAGATTATAAAAGCAATTCTATAAAATAAAATGAGCAAAATCTCTCATTTTCTTTTTGGGAGTATGCATACTATTGAGAATATATAATTCATGAGCTAAAAATGCTAGGTTAGTTTATTATTCACTTCAGAAAAGCACATCCATTCCTGCCTTTCCCTAGTTAAGAAAATAATTTCCCATGCTGTGTGTTATGTAGGGAATAAATTCCCTTTTCTGTTCCATGCAGCCAAAAATCAATCTTTTTCCCATAGTTTCTTACAGCCTATTTCACTTCAGTTTTTACTGCTAAGTAAACAAACAAACAAAAAAAGTTCTAGGTGCCTGTCCAGTCACAGATGATCCAGATTTTCATAACAGTCCCTAAATTCAGATTCATTTCTTTTAATAGCCTTTCTTTCTGTACTTCTAACCAAGGTTAGCTAGCCTTTCACTCACTAGATTGGCAAGAGTTTTTGCAGGGTGATTGTTCACAATTTCCTCCTGAGAAATTGAAAAGCTTGAAATCAGGAATCTCTAAGAACCCGCTGAGCACTGATGAGCTCAACAGGAATAATTAAAATACCTTGTATTCAGACACTCTTTTAATTCAAGTGTCTGTACTTTATAGAATAGAGAGATCACTTCACCTATCAATGAAAGGGGACTTTATGGTAGCACTAATAATACTCTGCTCCATATCTGTACACAAAACGAGGAATATTCACCTTGCTGAAACTACAAGGGACATTAAAAAGTCTGCAGTTGCCAAGCAACACTAAACAGCAACATCTCAAATAGTCTGGATGAACTTACAGTGCAAGGGCTGAGCTGAAAGCGCTACAGTGAGAACTCGACCACTAGACACGGGGGTGACTTTTGTCACTTAGGTCAGCAGATTTTAAAATCTTGATTTTATGTTTTCTGTAGGCAACACCCACAAGAGTACATACCATGTGCTGAACTGGTATAAAGGACATTATTTACAGAGTTGCTAATACCTTTCCATGGAGAGAGAGAGTACTGGGTGAGTTGACAAGGAGACAACGTGTGATTCCCTTATAATTACATTTTAAAACAAAAAAAAAGATTAAAAAAAGAGAGAGGGGGATAGAGAGCAAAAAATTTATTTGCCAACAAGGCTGGCTAACATCCCAAGACTGTGGAAACTGGCAGGCACGAGCAGGAATCCCGGGCTAATAA